>NC_082714.1:30492476-30794083 GCF_030144855.1 Hypanus sabinus
GTTCTGCTTACGGAATGACAAGACTTTACATTTAGAAAAAAGTGTTTCGACTTCAATTTTGCTGCCATTTACCCAGATAGGTGCAGCAGATCTTATTAAAAGTGCCAATGTTAATGATGTTAATAGTTTTAACCTTGTAGACATTTCTATCTTAGGCTTTGAATGCAAAGCCCAGCAGAAGCAATTTCTGTTATTTCTGTTTATTGCCACCTGCTCCTGTCCTGGATTAGTTCAGTAGGTAATTGAATTATAGTTTAAACGTATACTGAGTAAAGGGCAGTTTTGGATTAGTAATCTCTCCAAGGCTGATATACTAGATGTAGAGACACAACTAAATTTTACAATCAGATTGTTAAATCAGATTGCTTCAAGGGAAGATGAAAACATCACTGCAATGCCTCCTCTGTATTTGTGAATGGGGAACGTATGCATTTGTAACAAAGTTGCCCCCTTTTCAACCCCAGCCCCTTTACAATAAGGGATAATCAATGTGTTGCTTGGTATTTTAACTACTTTGTACCAATGTGTTTACAAGAGCTTTCAGGGGATTCAAGCTGGAGACCCATGCTTCTTGATCTCACTCAAGTTTCTTTAGTTTTAGTGAACTGTTTTGGCTTCCATCGGGGTTGAGATTGCGTGCCCCAAAGGTGCTGGTGTGACTTCAGGCAGTTGTGATGTTGAATAATGCAAGACGTTTGTTTTTCTTGATTCCCTCGATTTCCCATGGACTATGGTGTTGTAGGGAAAGGATGTGAAGATGACGTGCTGCATGAGTTCAGCCAATGTTCCAGTCACGTACTACATTGCCGCTTACAGCTGAATGTCACATTGTGCACATTACCTAGCTGCAGAATACACACGGATCAATACAGATATCTGATCAGTTTATGTCTGCCACCACCTAGACCAGTTTGCCTTTAGTTCATCTTGGGAACTTTAGGTTGCAATGGGAGGAGTGCAGTTGGAAGGACTGCAAGCACATCAGCTAAGGAAGGAATGAATGTTGAGTATTGGATGCCAACCAAGTGAGCAGCTTTGTCCTGATGACGTAGAGGACCCTGACTGTTGATGGAACTGCACTTTCGAAGAAAGCAGAAGGTATTCTGTCATACTCTTGACTTGTGCCTTTTAGATGCTGGGAAGGATTTGGTTAGTCAAGACATGAGACACATGCTACAGCTGCATCTGCATAGTAATTAGACCTAATTGTGCCTGATTTTATGCAGATATAGAGCAGTTAGCAGGAAGGTGTAGCAAGACAGCAAGCTACATATTGGCCTTTACAGCAAACAGATTGGAGCTTATAAATAAACTGTTTCAAATGCACGAGTTGTTGGTTTTGCAATGCCTGGACTACTGAGCATAGTTTTGGCCCCCTTACCTATGAAATGACGTGATAACATTGCAGGCAGTCCAGAAGAGATTCACTGAGCTAGTTCCTAGGGTGAGAGAATTGTTCTATCAAAAGAGGACAAACAGAAATTGGGTCTGGGTTCTTTAGAGTTTAGAAGAACAAGGGCTAATCTTATTGAACATTTAAGATCCTGACTGCACAATAGTGCTGATGTTCTAGATTCTCTCACTAGTCACCTCATCTCAATGAGTTAACATCAGGTACTGAATACTTGACACTGAGGTGCAAGGGGATTTCTTCTCTCAAAGGGCATTAAGTCTCTGGAATTCTCCAGCCCAGAGAGTTGTGGGGGCTAGATCATTAGAACTATTTAGAACATAGAACATAGAAACCTACAACACATTACAGGCCTTTCAGCCCATAATGTTGAGCTGACAATGTAACCGACTCTAGAAACTGCCTAGAATTTCCCAGCCACAAAGCCCTCTACTATTCGAAGCTCCATATATCTGTATAAGAGTCTCTTAAAAGACCCTATTGTATCCACCTCTACCACTGCCACTGGCAGTGCATTCCACGCACCCACCACTCTCTGTGAAAACTTTACCTCTGACATCCCCCTGTAACTACTTCCAAGCTACTTACTTTAGAAGATAGAAAATTTAGAAGATTGAAACATATAAAATTCTAAAGGGATTGGACAGGCTAGATGCAGGAAGATTGTTTCCGATGTTGGGGAAGTCCAGAATGAGGGGTCACAGTTTAAGAATAAAGGGGAAGCCTTTTAGAACCGAGATGAGGAAAAACCTTACACAGAGAGTGCTGAATCTGTGGAATTCTCTGCCACAGGGCACAGTTGAGGCAGGTTCATTGGCTATATTTAAGAGGAAGTTAGATATGGCCCTTGTGGCTAAAGGGATCGGGGGTATGGAGAGAAAACAGGTACAGGGTTCTGAGTTGGATGATCAGCCATGATCATACTGAATGGCGGTGCAGGCTTGAAGGGCTGAATGGCCTACTTCTGCACCTAGTTTCTATGTTTCTATGTTTCGAAGCACCTTAAAACTATGCCCCCTTGTGTTAGCCACTTCAGACCAGGGAAAAAGCCTCTGACTATCCACACGATCAATACCTCTCATCATCTTAAACAACTCTATCAGGTCACCTTTCATCCTCCGTCACTCCAAGGAGAAAAGTCTGAGCTCACTCAACCTGTTCTCAATTGACACACTCTTCAATCCAGGCAACATCCTTGTAAGTCTCCTCTACAATCTCTATAGTATCTGTATCCTTCCTGTAACGAGGTGACCAGAACTGAACACAGTACTCCAAGTGGGGTCTAACTAAGGTTTTATATAGCTGTAACATTACCTCACAGATCTTGAACTCAATCCCATGGTTGCTAAGGACCAACATACTAAATGCCTTCTTAAAAACACTGTCAACTTTTTTAAAAGATTGTGGAATTGAGGGTATAGGGAATGGACACAGAGGTGGACAGGAGGGTCTGAGGTAGATCAACCAGGATCAAATGAACCTTGGGGAGGCCTGGGTGGGCCAGGAGGCCTATTCCTGATCCTATTTTCCTGTGTGTTCCATGTTCTATGAATGAAGCGCCTTACCACAGCTGATAATTTTCTGTTCTCAGTTTCCATTGAATGGGTAATTCAGTGCATGTTCCTCCTCCATTAGCAGAAAATGGAGCAGTTAGGGGAAAGCTGTGACCTTCACTATTAACTCCCAGATAATTCAAGAGCTCTGCTGTGCAGGGTTCAGGAATGACACATCAATTATAGTTCACACTTTCACATTGATGTCCTATGCACAGCATCTCCCAGTTGTACCATTTGTTGCCCAGAACATTAACCAATTCACTGGAGCACCAGAACTCCTTTCACTGAATGCAGCCATGTTGTTACAATTAATTGTGACTTACAGTAGATGTAGTGATCTCTATCCCAACCATTGGTCCGCAGTGTCTTGGTACCACACAATGGATAGGAGTCACTCTTTTAAAATTCATTTAAAGGATATTGGCTTCACAGTCTGAGCCAATGTACAATTGCCTTGGAAAGGTAACAGTGAGCTGCCTTCTGTTATGTTTGTTCCTTAACAAAGACAAACTTGCAAGGGTAAAAACACTTTAACCATTTTATATACAGATTTACAGAATGGCTTCAACTCAACCATATTTTACTCCAGATCTTCTAGCCTGCCAAGCATATGTTCGTCACATTCAGTAAAGTCACCTCCAGTTCTGGATGAACCACCTGCATTGCACACTGGGAACTGAAGTTCTTTATTATGTACACACATAAAAACACATTTTCCCCCTTTAAAGAAAACAAACAAAATAGTATGTCCTCAAACTTGAAAGGCACAATAATGCTTTCCAACTAAGATATTTACATTAACTTCAATTGTAGTGAGGAAATACAGTCCCTAGTTCACTCATTCACTCTCAATCCATCTCCGTGGTGGCCCTTTTGGACTGCTATTTGTTTCCACAGATGTCTTGCTTTCTCTTGCTGCATTAATACCAGTGCCCATTTGAGAACTATGATCCATGTGCTCATTTCTTTCACATCCTTTTGCCAAGATCCCTTCTGTTCGAGTCTGTTCTTGTCTTGATGTGTGACCATAATTCACTCCACATGTCTCAAAATGGAGCCCTGTACTACCTCCATGTTATCAGGAGCATTTGCACAACTTTCCAACTAATTCTACCTCAATTCAGAGAGTTTCTTCTGTTTGCTGTGATTCAAAACTAGCAACTCCTCCTTTTGGTTGGTGTTGAATTGTTGCTATTGTTCTGACCTTGGGTCTTGCGTGGTCTCCCCATCATCCTTTTATTCTTCCTCTTCAACACAAAGGTATTTTTGATTTCCAGTCTTTAAATGGGAGACGATGTGAGACAGATTTTGAACCTTAGCTGCATGATGTGGAAACACGACTGGTGACTTCTTCATCGCGATCACTCTGTTCAGCACTGGCAGCCTGACTGTCATGATGGTGTAACTGATATGGATGTCTATGGAAAGTGGAGTTCTTGCGTTTTTCTTGCATAACCTCTCTGAAGCTCTCATGGATGCTGTTATGAGTTTGTCGAGTTACATCAGGTAAGCATCTGAGCCCCTCAAAGACATCTGCGTACATTTCCATGAGTGTTGGGTGGTCACTTTTGGTCAGTGAAGCCACTATGAAAACTCTTTTCCCCAGACTGAGCTTTTCACATGCACCCAAACCTAACATTTGCTGGACTTGCTTTTTAACAATCAGTTGCTCTGCCTTTAGGTGCTGTCCCTTGTGTTTGAAGGTCACTATCCAGCCCCATTTTACTGGAAAGTTCACTCCAGTATGGCCTGTAACTTTTAAATTCACTGGGTAAATCTTACTCTTTACTTTGAGAGTCTTGTAATCATCTGCAGACAACAGGTTCACCTGGGCTCCAGTGTCAAGCTTGAATGGAATTACTGTCTCATTCAGTCACTGGAACAATCTATTCTGTTTTACCAGCACCAGCAACCTGCAGAAAATCTACAATGACTTCTTCCATTTCCTCAGCAACGGTGTGCATCTCTCTCTTGGTAGCCCCACCTATGCAGCACCTTGCAAAATGATTCTTTTTCCCATAATCATTACAGGACTTGTCATAAGCAGGACACTTCTTTGGGATGTGCCTAGCTTTCCTTTCGCTGCATTTGCTGTTTGAGTCTAGCTCTTTGGTTTACAGTTGTTTTGGGAAATGCCTTGTGCTCAGCCCCTTTGTTCTCACTGTATGCACTGTCGTTTCTGCCCCGTGCAGCTCCTTAGCTTGTGTTCCTGTGGTCTCTGCTGCCCTACACATATCCACAGCCTTGTCCAGCATAAATCTTTTTCACAGAGCAGGCACTCTCTAAGCCCATTATCCAACATTACACAAACTATTCTGTCTCCAACTAGTGAGTCTGTCAAATCTCCAAACTCACAGGATTTACTCAGTGTATGAAGCTCAGCTAAGTATTAGTTAAAGCTAACACCTTGTTTCTATTCATAGCAAAGAATTAATATCCTTCAAGTGTGATGTTTTTACTTGGGATAAAATACTCCTCAAATTTTGACATCAGAATGTTCAATCTCAAGGCTGTCTCATCAATTTGAAAGCTGTTGTAGATGTCCAAGCACCTTTGCCAATGACATGAAGGTTCTGCTTGATGCTAAATATATATATATATATATTGAATTGTTGTTGAAAGCATTTCTAGTTATCAGCTAGTTGCCAGTAAACTGCATTAAGTGCAGTTGGACTTAGGTTAGCCAATACAGAATTCGTCAGGCTTCTTTCACCTGAATCTCTTAGTGAAGTTCAATAAAGCATGCTCTCTTGTCAACTTCTGACACCATGTTAAGTTTGTTCTTTAACAAAGACAAAACTGAGGTGGGTAAAAGCACTAGAACTATTTTATTTACAGATTTACAGAATGGCTTCAGCTCAACCACGTTTTATTCCGGACCTTCTAGCCCGCCAAGTGCGTGTGTGTCCCGTTCACTAATGACACTTTCAGTTCTGGGTGAACCACCCACATTGCACAGTTCTTGAAGTGTTTCTGATGTTGAGGTGTAGATGAAACACAAGGAAAGAATTCCAGGATTCTGACCCTTTCAAAACCATCAACTTACCTCAGGTAAAGCAAAATACCTTTTCACTAACACTAAAGAAAGTGTTGATTCTCTTTTAAGGCTTCCTATTGTATGGATCTTATACATTGAAAAATAGAGAACAACACAGGAACAAGCCTTTTGGCTCACAATGTTGTTTCAAACTAATTAAACTAACTATCTAATGCCCACTAAACTAATCCTTACCCAAAATTCATATCCTTCCATTTCCTGCACGTTGATGTGCTACCTAAAAGCCTCTTGAATACTCTATCATGTTTGCCTCCACCATCACCCCCAGGCACCCACCAGTCTACGTAAAAAAACATGCCCCACACATGCCTTTTGAACTTACCCCAGCTCACCTGAAGTGCGCGTCCTCTGATATTAGATATTTCAGCTTTGGGAAAAAGCCGCTGACCATCTGCTCTATCTATGCTCTCATAGTCTTACAAACCTCCGTCTCATCTGATCTCAGCCTCTGCCATTCCAGAAAAAAAAACTATCAAAGTTTGTTGAACCTCTCCTTTAATCCAGTCACCTCATGGTAAAGAGCCACCGAAAGAAGGTGGTGTCAAAGGAGTGACTGTCAAGCCTCATTCCCAGTTGTTCATCTATTTCTGGAGTGCCCATAATCTAATCTGGGGTCTTTCATCTCGCGAAGGCATTAAGGGTTTGTTTGTAATAAAACTCTTGCTGTGGAAATGTTATATTTGTCACTTTAACACATGAAGTAAGTGATGAATTAGCAGGCACTGCAGAAGGACTGGGGAAAATAACTGAGGAAAATAAAGACACCTAGAGGAAAATCATGAGAGGAGGATGGATAAGTGAGGAAGTTTGTTGGCAAGATAAAAACTCACAGGTGGATGAACAATTCTGGCTGCCATTTATACCAATGAACTAGATTAATTTAGAAAATAAAGCATGCTGACTATTTCATTGTCTATTGTGATTGTCTTCCTGAGAGTGGGAGAGAGGACAATTACAGATCCTGTCAAAGCCAATGGAGGTGACCAGTGTAATGACTAATGATTCATCAAATTGCATGGTAAAATGTTATTCTTGGGAAATTAAGGATAAAGTGGTTTGAAAAATGATGCTGTTCAGCTATAATACCTTTTAATGAGCCAGCTCTCAGCAAATCAAACTTCCTCTATCTGATGTCTATTCCATCTTGTTTAATTTTAAGTAAGATTTCCATTGATTTTGGAGAACACTGACATTTAAAGTGTATTCTAGTCACATTCTCACAACATTCCCGCCCAAGAATGTCAACCAGAAAGCTGTTATGAGTACATGGAAGTATTACAAATGTATTATATCAATACTTAATTTGCAGACAAAATATACTAAAAGGGATTATCATTTCCAAGAATTATTGCATAAGTAAGTTAGAATTACATATTGTAGTAATTAGTGATCAATTTAATTCACTTCTATTATATAATAAGCACCCAGCATATGCTCAGCGCAGGTTGTTATTTTTAAAAACATGTTTGTTTGAATGTATTTTTCCTTCAACATGCTCTTTATGAAATCAGCTCCTTATTACTGAATTATTCCTAATTAATCTGCCCTTGTAATTGGTTCTGTGATGCAGAAAGGTCTGTAGACATTGTTATTCATTTGTTAGAATGGCTCATTTCTATGAATGGCATCTTTACTTCTCTGTAGCCAATTGCTTCTATTGAATCATAAGAGGTAGAAAAAAGGGACCATCTCTTTAAAAATGATTTAAAACTTTTAATTGGTGGAGGTTTTCCAGCACAGGTGTTGGTTTTATATCATTCTCCTGGATTAATATAAAATGCTTTAATTTGTTAAATTGAAATCACCATTGTGCATTGTGTCACCTGAACCAAATAAGTAGTCCGGGTTATGTTGCTAAGGCAACACTAAACTCCTCGTTTAACATCAATATATGTTGTTTGCAATTGTAGAATCATAGATTTTAAATTTAAAGATTAATCAATGATTTCAAAATTTGGCATGAAGAACTATTAGTATTTTCTATGGTGATGATTGGATCAAAGTTACTTTGTTATGTGCCTCAGATTTTTTTATTCCAGCTTGATTCACTGGATGGTAACAAACCTATCTTGCCACCCCTCCTCCCCACCTAACTTCGTATCATCCACAAACTTGCTACAGAGACATAAATTCTGTCATCCAAATCATTGATACTGACACCGATGTCTATGGAACATCACTAAACAATGGTAGCCAATCAGAAAAGGATCTCTTTATCCCCACTCAGTGCCTCCTGCCAATCAGCCAATGTTCTATCCATTCTAGTATCAATCCTGTAATACCACAGGCTCTTATCTTGTTAAGCAGCCTCATGTGCAGCACATTGTGAGAGGCTTTCTGAAAATCCAACATCCACCAATTCTCCTTTGTTTATCCTGCTTGTTATTTCCTCAGAGAATTCCAGCAGATTTGCCAGGCAAGGTTTGATTTGTTCTAAGTACCCCAAAATTACACCCTTAACAATTGACTCCAACATCTTCCCAACAAATGAGGTCAGGCTAACTGGCCTATAATTTCCTTTCTTCTGCAATTGTCACTCCCTTCTTTCCTCTGGAATCATGCCAGAATATGTTGGTTCTTGAAAGATCATTACTAATGCCTCCATAATCTCTTCAGCCACCTCTTTCAGGACCCTCAGTATACTCCATCTGGTCAGATGACTTACCTACCTTAGACCTTTCAGTTTCCCCAGCCTCTTCTCCCCAGTAGTAACAACAACACTCACTTCTGCTCCTCGACATTCTTAAACTTTTGGCATTCTGCTAGTGTCTTTGACAGTGAAGACTGTCACAAATTACTTATTTAGTTCACCTGACATTTTCTTGTTCCCCATTACTACCTCTCCAGTGTCATTTTCCAGTGGTCCAATATCTACTCTCTCCTCTTTTACTCTTTATATATCTGAAAAATCTTTTGGTATCCTGTTTGATATTTCACCTTTTCCCTTCCTTATGGCTTGTAGGTGGTCTTCTTTTGATTTTTAAAAGCTTCCCAGTCCTCTACCTTCCCACTAAGTTTTGCACTGTCATATGCCCTCTCTTTTGCTTTCTTGTTGGCTTTGACTTTCATTGTTACCCATGGTTCCATTATCCTACCTTTAAAATACTTACTCTTTTTTGGGATATATCTATCTTGCGGCTTCTGAATTGTTCCCAGAAATTCCAGCCGTTGCTGCTCTTTCATCTTCCCTGCTACTGTCCCCTTCCAATCAATTTTGGCCAGCTCCTTTCTCATGTCTCCGTAATTCCCTTTACTTCACTGTACTACTGATACATCTGACGCTAGCTTCTAACTCTTAAATTGCAGGGTGAATTCTATCATATTATGAGCTCTGTCTGCTAAGGTTCCTTTACCTTAAGCTCCCTTATTAAATGTGGTTCATTACACAACACCCAATCCAGAATAACTGATCTCCTTGTGGGCTCAATCACAAGCTGCTCTAAAAATCCGTCTCATAGGCATTGAACAAATGTTCTCTTTTGGCACTCCTCATCAACCTGATTTTCCCAATCTACCTGCATATTGAAATCCCCCACGACTAGTGTAACGTTGTCCCTTTGACGCGTCTATTCTATCTCCCTTTGTAATTTGTAGACCACATCCAGGCTACTGTTCCGAGGTCTGTAAATAACTCCTTGCAGGGTCTTCTTACTCTTGCGATGTTTTAACTCTGCTCACAAGGATTCTACATCTTTTGATCCTATGTCACTTCTTTCTAAGGATTTAATTTTTCCGACAGAGCCATGCCACCCTCTCTGCCTGCCATAACACCATAAGAACATAAGACATAGGTGCAGAATTAGGCCATTCAGCTCATTGAGTCTGCTCCACCATTCTATCATGGCTGATCCCGGATCTCACTCAACCCCATATACCCATCTTCTTGCCATATCCTTTGATTCCCTGACCAATCACGAAATGATCAACTTCTGCCTTAAATATATGCACGGACTTGGCCTCCACCGCAGTCTGTGGCAGAGCATCCACAGATTTACCACTCTCTGGCTAAAAAAATTCCTCCTTACCTCTGTTCTAAAGGTCATCCCTCAATTTTGAGACTGTGCCCTCTAGTTTTGGATATCCCCACCAGAGGAAACATCCTCTCCACATCCATCCTAACTAGTCCTTTCAACATTCACCCCCCCCCAACACAATTCCAGCGAGAACAGGCCCAAAGCTGTCACATATTTCTCATATGTTAACCCCTTTATTCCCAGAACCATCCTTGTGAACCTCCTCTGGACTCTCTCCTATGTCACATATCCTTACCGAAATATGGGGCCCAAAACTGTTGACAATACTTCAAGTGTGTCCTGACTAGCATTATCTCTTTGCTTTTATATTCTAATCCTCTTGAAAAAAATGCCAACATTGCATTTGCCTTCTTTACCACAGACTCAACCTGTAAATTAACCTTCTGGGTGTCTTGTATGAGGGCTCCTGAGTCCCTCTGCACCTCTGATGTTTGAACATTTAGATAACGGTCCGCACTATTGTTCCTTTCACCAAAATGCATTATCATATATTTCCCAACACTGAATTCCATTTGCCATTTTTTTGCCCTTTCTTCCAACTTGTCTAAGTACAACTGCAATCACGTTGCTTCCTCAGCACTACCGACCCTCCACCTATCTTTGTATCCTCTGCAATCTTTGCTGCAAAGCCATCAACTCCATTATCTAAATCATTGACAATCAACGTGAAAAGCAGCAGTCCCAATACTGACCCCTGAGGAACACCACGAGTCACCAGCAGCCAACCAGAAAAGGCCCAATTTATTCCCACTCGCTGCCTCCTGCCTGTCAGCCATTCCACTATCCATGCCAGTATCTTCCCTGTAATGACACAGGATTTTATCTTGTTAAGCAGCCTCACGTGAAGAAGAAAAAACTCACCAGATACTTATCTTGCCTGTTCTTGCTGAAACCTGATGAGCCAAAGCGTCCCCCTCTAACTCTGGTCTACTCCAACGATGGCCGCTCCGCTTGTCCCTGCCTTGTCTTTATTATCCCTTGCTAATGAGTCATGACTGTGCCATTGATGAAAGCCAAAATCTCACACGTTCCTTTTTTAAATCTCTCACTGCTAAACCTGCATGATTGCACTATTAAAAAAAAACCCCGAAACCCCACTGTTGTAAGACCACTGAACGGTTTCCTAGTACAATAAGATGGACTTGTGACCTGACAATCTAAGTTGTTGTGACCTTGAACCTTACTGTCTACCTAGACTACACTTTCTTTGTACTGTAACACATTTTACTGCACTCTGTTTTACCTTGTACTACCTTGTTGCAAAGTTGTAGTGAAAATGGGCCTGTGTGAATGGAATGCGGGACAATTTTTTCACTGTGCCTTATACAAGTACAATAATAAACCAATTTACCAGCTTACCAATTTACAACGTGATTATCTGCTCATTGTCTACCACACACTGCTGCACTGAGAACAAATGAAAATATTTGTAGTAAGCATTAGCACCATAGTGGAGAAGCAATTTTGATATCTTGGCTACCTACATAGAATGGAAAGAGAGTTAATGGAACCATCTAGGGTGCGGCACTTCATCTGGCAACGCCTTTCTTGTGATGAAGTTGCAACCTGATGCATCTGAGAAGGGTGCTGATATCTGAAGACTAGAAATGTATATGGGTAATGGAAAAATCAGAAGCACAGTAACACAAATCTGTTTCAAATCAGAAGTTTGAAATACACTATATGACCATTTTCTGCTGCTCTGTGAGCTTTATGGAGATTATTTCCCTCATTTTGTCCAAAGAATAGAGACTAACAAACAAGATTTTGCAGACTAGTATCATTTTGGCAATGTAATCTAAGCTGAACATTTCACACATTTGGTAAAACATTGCATATTGGCTAATCCAATACTATAAAACAAGCAAATATAATATTTAATGCAATGTCCTTCAACCAAGAATTGCATTGCATTTAATGGTTTTAATCAGAGATTTATATTAATTGTTGTTAATAGATATATACTTATTGATTAGTTTAACTAAATGCTTCTGTCATTTAGGTTAGTTGGAAATAAAACTATGCTCCTAACTTACTTACTTCTGTCTCCAACCTTTTGAAATACTACTGTTAGACGGGTTATTATATTACTATGACTACCAAAGCAGCTTTGGAAGCTATTACAGGCTCAATTCAAAAGCTTACTGAGAAGTTTCAACAGTTCAGAAAAGAAGCGTCAGCTGATTCACAACAAAACAGCGCTGAAATTAAACAAATAGGTACGAAATTACAAGATATTCAAGCAATTCTAACTGAGCACGATAAGAAGATAAAGGAACATGAGGAGGTTATTACTATACTGGTTGAGAGAATGGATGATTTGCAAAAGCTGTGTGAAAAACAATTCAAGTTCAACGAAATACGGAGACAGAAGATTATTGATTTGGAAAACAAAAGTAGGAGAAAAAACTTATGAATCTTGGACTCCAAGAGAAAACTGAAGGAGATAATCCTAAAGAATTCTTTGCAAACCTTTTGATGAAACAATTCCCTGATATTATAAAGTCTCTGCCTTTGATTGATCATGCTCACAGGTCGCCTATCTATGGATCGACTTCAAAATCGAAACCAAGATTAGTCATTATATGTTTCTATGCATTTCAAATAAAGGACCGTCTGATTCATGATGCCTGTGGAAAAGGTATGATTGACAACCAAGGTCAGAAGATTCGGATTGTTGAAGATCTTTCATCGGAAGTTATGGCAGAACGTGTTAAGTTTAAAAAAGTTATGGCGTAGCTATACAGCCAAAACTTTAAGCCTTCTCTTCGTTCTCGAGCTCGACTGAGAATCACAGTGGAAGATGGATCATTTAAATGGTTGTATATGAAGGAGCAAGCGCAAGAATTTTTAGACAAAAAATGACTGTATACATATATTGAATAGATTTAAAATCTTGCAAAAACAGAAATACTATATATTTTAAAATGTTTAATATTTTTCAGTATGAATAATTGCTCTTTCTGTTTGATAAACCTGTCAAAGCTTGTTTTTTACTGTATATTATTTAGACTTGATTGGAACAGTAAATAACCTTGAATTCTTTGGAGCGGTTCCAACAGGCTTTCTAAGGGGATATGTTCGGGGGGGGGGGGGTAGATAGCAGTTGTTCTTTGACTGATTTTCTCTCTTTGGGAGGAGGGAGGAGGATGGGGAGTTCTTTTTTCTTGAAGCTGATTTGGGAATCTAGTCAATTCTGTTGCTTAGCTAATATATCCCAAGGTTTATGATTTGGGTTTAATATACATTTCTCTGATTGCTTCTTTAACCTTTTTCATAAATAGTTTTAAGATAGATCAAAGTATTAATTTACTTAGTTTTAACATGAAAGGGCTAAATCACCCCGTGAAAAGAAGTAAGATTTTTGCCTATATTAAATAACTAAAAGTACCAATTGTTTTTCTTCAAAAAACCCATGTATGTAAGTGTGACAATTCATGCCTTTTTAATCGATGGAGAGGATCTCATTTCTGTTCCTTGTTTCAGGCCAAAGCCAGAGGGGTTTCGATCCTTATAGATAATAAAGTTCCCTTTGTTCAACATAAAGTAATTTCTGGTATTAATGAGCATTTTGTTATAGTATCAGGGAAACTAAATAACAAACTAATGGTATTTGCCAATGTGTATGCTCCGAATGTAGATGACCCAGTTTTCTTTGAGCGTTTTGTTTTTCATTTTTGCGGGATCTAAGTCTGTACTCATTGGTGATGGGTGGAGACTTTACTTGTTGCTTAGATCCAGTTTTAGATCGTTCATCTTCTAAGCTAATGATACCTAATAAATCAGCTGTGTTATTAAATCTTTTTTAATGAAGTGTGGCATTGTTGATGTTTGGTGTTTTTTTCATCCAGTAGACAAGGAATATTTGTTTTTCTCTCATGTCCATCATACATATTCCATGATTGCAAACACGAGGAAATCTGCAGATGCTGGAAATTCAAACAACAACACACACAAAATGGTGGTGGAACACAATAGGCCAGGCAGCATCTATAGGAGAAGCACTGTCGAGGTTTTGGGCTGAGACCCTTCGTCAGGAAAGAGGGTCTTGGCCCGAAATGTCGACAGTGCTTCTCCTATAGATGCTGCCTGGTCTGCTGTGTTCCACCAGCATTTTGTGTGTGTTGTTATTCCATGATTGATTTTTTTTATTGATAGCCAAATCATTCCATCAGTTAGATCCTGTGAGTATAAAGAGATTGCTGTCTCATATCATGCTCCTGTGCTCCTATCTTTAAATCTCCCTGGTCTTCTTCAAAAAAGTAGGTTTTGGCAATTTAGCTAACTTTGTTATCTGATAAAGATTTTTTAAAGTTTATGGAGAGACAAATTACTTTTTTTTGAAGAGAGTACGTAAGAGGAGATTTCTAGTCTTATCAGATGATATGCCTTTAAAGTGTATATTAGAGGACAAATTATTTCTTAAACTGCAAGTATTAAGAAAAAAGCTAATAAAGAGAGAAATGATCTAGCTAATCAGCTGAAACAATTAGACCAAGAGTATGCCTTGGCCCAGAACCTGCTTTATATAAAAGACATGTTGAAACTACAACTAAATTTGATCTCCTTTTAACCTATCCAATTGAAACCCAACTCCTAAAAGATAAAAGTCAATTCTATATTCATGGAGATAAAGCAGGTAAATTATTGGGCTGATCAAATTAAAACCTTTATGGCTAAATAGCAGATTAAAGTAATATACAAAGCTAATGGTGGTAGGACAACTGATTGTTTAGAAATAAATGATACTTTTAGAGAATTTTATTCTGAAGTCTATAGTTCTGAATCTTCTAAGGATAACACTGTAATGAACAAATTTTTAGACCAACTGAACATTCCTACAATTTCTGCTGACAACAGAAAGTTATTGGAACAACCTATTTCTTTTCAGGAAATTGTTGAGGCTGTGTGCTCATTACATTTGAGGAAAGCTCTGGGTCCAGATGGATTTCCTGGAGAGTTTTACAAGATCTTTTCTTCACTGCTTATACCTGATTTATGTTCAGTTTTTTCCAGATTCATTCAAGTCAGGCAGACTCCCTCAATCTTTTTATGAGGCTTCCATTTCACTTATTCTTAAAAAGAATAAGCATCCAACTGAGTGCTCTTCTTATAGATCAATTTCTTTACTTAATGTTGATACTAAGATCCTATCTAAAGTTTTGGCCCATAGGATTGAGAATATTTTACCATCTGTCATTTCCGATAAGCAAACTGGATTTATCAAAAATCAATATTCTCACTTTAATATTCATCGGTTATTAAATGTAATTTATTCTCCTTCTAACATGATATCGGAATATGTAGTATCCCTAGATGCTGAGAAAGCTTTCAACAGAGTTGAATGGAATTATTTATTTAAAACTTTAGAAAAATTCAATTTTGGACCCGTTTTCATTCAATGGATTAAATTACTTCATTTAGCTCCTTCTGCTAGGGTTATCACTAATTCTCATAATTCCAAACCATTTAAGCTTCAACATGGCACTAAACAAGGCTGTCCATTGAGCCCTTTGTTTTTTGATCTGGCCTTAGAACCTTTAGCCATTGCGTTTTGAGAATTTAATAATATCACTGGTATTTTAAGGAGAGACACTACTCACAAAGTCTCGTTGTACGCTGATGGTCTGCTGCTGTTTATTTCTAACGTTGAGACTTCTTTAGCCCATGTGCTTTCTTTACTCTCCTGTCTTAGCCAGTTCTCAGGTTATAAATTAAACCTACTTAAAAGTGAATTTTTCCCTTTGAATAATTTGATACCAACAAATTCTAACCTCCCTTTTAAAATAGTAAGAAACCAATTTACCTACTTAGGTGTAACAACCACTAAAAACTATAAGTGTCCATTTAAAGAAAATTTAATCATGTAAAAAGGATACTGTAGCGGCGTGCTACAAGCAGCGCTAAAATTACGACACGGAGTCGGTAGCTGCAGTCGAAGGAAAAACTTTATTCGAAAACTTCAGCCTCACTTTTAAGCCTCTGTCAACCGGCCCCCCATGGCGAAGAGGCTCCAAAGCTCTGTGCTCGCAAACCCCCGTAGGCTATCTAATTGTGAGTCGGTTCGGATACGCTAGGAAATGAGGCGCTACATAACCCCCCCCCAGAACCGGCGATACACCCCCCAATGTCCACAGCCTGGGCCAGAACCTGCTTGGGAGGTCGGCCTCTGCGCCGAGGCGCCGGAAACTCGGCCGGTTGCGCCAGGTCCAGATGGGCCGGCTTGAGGCGGTCCACCGTGAAAACCTCCTCCTTCCCCCCAACGTCCAGCACGAACGTGGACCCGTTGTTCCGGAGCACCGTAAACGGCCCCTCGTATGGCCGCTGCAGCGGTGGCCGATGCCCGCCCCTTCGTACAAACACAAACTTACAGTTCCGTAGGTCTTTGGGTACGCAGGTCGGGTGCCGCCCATGCTGTGAAGTGGGTATGGGGGCCAGGTTACCGAGCTTCTCGCGAAGTCTGCCCAGGACTGCAGCGGGTTCTTCCTCTTGCCCCCTCGGGGCTGGTAGGAACTCCCCGGGGACGGCCAGGGGCGCGCCGTATACCAACTCGGCCGACGAGGCGTGCAGGTCGTCCTTGGGCGCTGTGCGGATGCCGAGAAGGACCCAGGGAAGCTCGTCCGCCCAGTTGGCTCCTCGCAGGCGGGCCATGAGGGCCGACTTCAGGTGACGGTGGAAACGCTCCACTAGCCCGTTCGACTGTGGGTGGTAGGCAGTGGTGTGGTGCAGCTGAGTCCCCAAAAGGCTGGCCATAGCTGACCACAGGCTGGAGGTGAACTGGGCGCCTCTGTCGGAGGTAATGTGGGCTGGTACACCAAAGCGGGATATCCAGGTGGCGAGCAGGGCTCGGGCGCAAGATGCGGAGGTGGTGTCGGTGAGCGGGACCGCCTCTGGCCATCTTGTGAACCGGTCCACGATAGTCAGGAGGTAACGCGCTCCGCGCGACACTGGCAGGGGGCCCACGATATCCACATGAATGTGGTCAAAACGCCGGTGGGCGGGATGGAACTGCTGCGGTGGGGCTTTGGTGTGCCGCTGAACCTTGGCCGTCTGGCAGTGCATGCACGTTCTGGCCCATTCACTGACCTGTTTGCGGAGACCGTGCCAAACGAACCTGCTGGAAACCAGCCGGACAGTTGTCCGGATGGAGGGATGCGCCAAGTTATGAATGGAGTCGAAAACACGTCGCCGCCAGGCTGCGGGGACGACCGGACGGGGCTGGTCGGTGGCGACGTCACAGAGTAGGGTCCTCTCACCTGGGCCCACGGGGAGGTCCTGGAGCTGCAAACCAGAGACTGCAGTCCTGTAACTCGGAATCTCCTCATCTACCTGCTGTGCCTCTGCCAGTGCCTCAAAGTCTACCCCTTGGGAAAGGGCATGAACGGTAGGGCGAGAGAGCGCATCCGCCACGACATTGTCCTTACCCGAGACGTGCCGGACATCCGTTGTGTATTCAGAGACGTAGGACAGGTGGCGTTGCTGGCGGGATGACCAGGGGTCGGATGCTTTCGTAAACGCAAAGGTAAGCGGTTTGTGGTCCGTGAACGCGGTGAAGGGCCGACCTTCTAGGAAGTACCTGAAATGCCGGATTGCCAGGTAGAGCGCCAACAGTTCCCGGTCAAAAGCACTGTACTTGAGCTCGGGTGGCCGCAGGTGTTTGCTGAAAAACGCCAGGGGTTGCCAGCGACCTGCGATGAGCTGCTCCAGCACCCCACCGACTGCCGTGTTTGATGCGTCCACTGTGAGGGCGGTAGGGGTGTCCATTCTGGGATGTACTAGCATTGCGGCGTCAGCCAAAGCTTCCTTCGTTTGAACGAAAGCGGCGGCGGACTCCTCGTCCCAGGTAATGTCCTTGCTCGGACCCGACATCAGGGCGAACAGGGGGCGCATGATCCGGGCAGCTGAAGGGAGGAAGCGGCGGTAGAAATTGACCATACCTACGAATTCCTGAAGGCCTTTGATCGTGGTGGGTCGGGGGAAGTGGCGGACCGCATCTACCTTAGCGGGCAGAGGGGCTGCCCCGTCTTTAGTAATCCTGTGGCCCAGGAAGTCAATGGTATCAAGTCCGAACTGGCATTTGGCAGGGTTGATTGTAAGACCGTACTCACTCAGTCGGGCGCAGAGTTGACGGAGGTGGGACAGATGCTCCTGACGACTGCCGCTGGCTATGAGGATGTCATCCAAATAGATGAACGCGAAGTCCAGGTCCCGTCCCACCGCGTCCATTAACCGCTGGAACGTCTGTGCGGCATTCTTCAGGCCGAACGGCATGCGGAGGAACTCGAAGAAGCCAAACGGGGTGATGAGAGCCGTTTTGGGGATGTCGTCAGGATGCATCGGGATTTGATGGTACCCTCGGACAAGGTCGACCTTGGAGAAGATCCGGGCGCCGTGCAGGTTTGCCGCAAAGTCCTGAATGTGCGGCACAGGGTAGCGGTCCGGTGTGGTAGCCTCGTTCAGCCTGCGGTAGTCGCCGCACGGTCTCCAGCCCCCCGTCGCTTTGGGCACCATGTGCAGGGGGGAAGCCCAGGGGCTGTCGGACCGCCGGATGATCCCCAATTCCTCCATTCTCTGGAACTCCTCCTTCGCCAGTCGGAGCTTGTCCGGGGGAAGCCGCCGAGCACGGGCATGGAGGGGTGGTCCCTGTGTCGGGATGTGGTGCTGTACGCCGTGCCTGGGCATGGCTGCTGTGAACTGCGGTGCCAGAACCGATGGGAACTCCGCCAGGACCCTGGTGAAGTCGTTGTCGGACAGCGTGATGGAGCCGAGGTGAGGGGCTGGCAACTGGGCCGCGCCCAGGGAGAACGTCTGAAAGGTCTCGGCGTGTACCAGTCTCTTCCTGGGTAGGTCAACCAGCAGGCTGTGAGCTCGCAAAAAATCCGCACCCAGAAGCGGTTGGGCTACGGCGGCCAGTGTGAAGTCCCACGTGAACTGGCTGGAGCTGAACTGTAGCTGCACCTGACGGGTGCCATAGGTCCTTACTGTGCTGCCATTCGCGGCCCTCAGGGGGGGACCCGGTGCCCTGCTGCGGGTGTCGTAACTCGTCGGAGGTAAAACGCTGATCTCAGCCCCAGTATCGACTAAAAACCGGCGTCCCGACCTTCTATCCCACACATACAGGAGGCTATCCCGATGGCCAGCCGCCGTAGCCATCAGCGGCGGCTGGCCCTGGCGTTTCCCGGGAACTTGCAGGGCGGGCGGCAACGGCGGGCTTCTGCGCCCCACCGCTGGTGGTAGAAGCACCAGTGGTCATTGGGCCGGGGGTTAGTGGGCTCTGCAGCCGGGCCTGGACTGGTTTGCTGCCGGGAGCGTGGCTGGGAGATCTGTGCGACGGACGCCCCGCTCACCTTTTTGGCGTTCCACAGCAAGTCCGCCCGGGCTGCCACCTTCCGGGGGTCACTGAAATCCGCGTCGGACAGCAGCAGGCGTATGTCCTCGGGCAGCTGCTCCAGGAATGCCTGCTCAAACATGAGGCCTGTGTGTCCCTCGGCCAGAGACAACATCTCATTCATTAAAGCCGATGGAGGTCTGTCGCCCAAGCCATCCAGGTGCAGTAAACGGGCAGCCCGCTCGCGCCGTGAGAGTCCGAAAGTCCTGAGGAGCAGGGCTTTGAATTCCGTGTACTTGCCGTCTGCCGGGGGCGACTGTACGAACTCCGCGACCTGGGCAGCTGTGTCCTGGTCGAGGGAGCCCACCACGTAGTAGTAGTGGGTGTCTTCTGAGGTGATCTGGCGAACGTGGAATTGGGCTTTGGCTTGCTGGAACCATAGGTCCGGGCGCTGTGTCCAGAAACCCGGCAGTTTCAACGAAACCGCATGAACAGAGGCGGCGTCGGTCATTTCTGGTCCAAAAATCGTTTGGACCGTCGGGGTCACCAATTGTAGCGGCGTGCTACAAGCAGCGCTAAAATTACGACACGGAGTCGGTAGCTGCAGTCGAAGGAAAAACTTTATTCGAAAACTTCAGCCTCACTTTTAAGCCTCTGTCAACCGGCCCCCCATGGCGAAGAGGCTCCAAAGCTCTGTGCTCGCAAACCCCCGTAGGCTATCTAATTGTGAGTCGGTTCGGATACGCTAGGAAATGAGGCGCTACAATACTATCAAATTGGTCACCTCTTTTGTTATTGCTAATTGGCCGAATTAACTCTGCCAAAATGAATATTTTACCTAAATTTATATATATTCATGCATTGCCTGTTTTTATTCCTAAATCCTTTTTTGATTCTCTTGACTCTATTATATCTTCTTATATATGGAAGAATAGGCATTCTAGATGAAATAAAATTAATCTTCAGAAAGATAAAAAGAATGGAGGATTAGCCTTACCAAACTTTAGATTTTATTATTGAGCCTTTAATATAAGAAATCTTACATTTTGGTTATATTACATTAGTCGTGAGGATTGCCCAATGTGGGTTTTTTTTAAATGAAGCTAACTCTGTTAATAAATTTTCTATTATTTCTCTTCTTGGATCCTCACTTCCTCTGTCTCTGAGTAAGTTAACTGATAACCTGGTAGTTAAACACACTACGAGAATTTGGATACAATTCCAAAAATACTTTGGCTTATTGAGATTTTCTCTTTTGAGTCCCATTTTTTCTAATTAATTTTCTAAACCCTCTGTGATTGATGTGGCTTTTAAAGAATGGGATAGATTAGGTACTAAATGCTTTCAGGACTTGTTTGTAGAGGGAAGTCTCTATTCGTTTGAACAACTGTCAATTAAATATAGTTTACCCAAAACTCATTTTTTTTTTATACCTACAAATAAGAGATTTTTTATGGTCTCATATAAGTACATTTCCTAAAAGTCCTGATAAGAGTCTACTAGATTTAATTTTTAATTTGAAACCTTTTTATAATGGATCTATATCTAATATTTATAATATGCTGTTGGGAATGAGAAGTGTTCCTTTAGATAAAATTAAAAATCTTTGGGAACAAGGTTTATAGACTTCGATTTCTGAGGAAACTTAGAATAAAATTTTTAAATTAGTTAACACTTCGTTATGTGCCCGCCACTCTCTCCTACAATTTAAAGTGATCCGTAGGGCCTATATGACCAAGGATAAGTTGTCTTATTTTTATTTAGGTATATCTCTGTATTGCGATAAATGTAATAATGGAGAAGCTTCACTCATTCATATGTTTTGGACATGTCCGAGTCTTGGAAATATGTGTTTCAAACTTCCTTGATACTTTTCAAAGTAAGCTTTAAGCCTAATCCTTTGACCACTTTATTTCGTATTGTTGGAGGAAAGGATATTATTTTGGAGGCATCTGACTTGCATATTTTGGTTTTTATTTCTCTTATGGCCAGAAGAACGCTCTTGCTTAAATGGAAAGATGCGGCCTCTCCTATTCACGCCCAATGGTTACGTGATGTGATGTCATGTTTAAATTTAGAGAAGATTCAATGTTCAATCTCTGAATCTAGCCAAGACTTTCAAACATTGTGGGAACGTTTTTTGAATTATTTTCAAAACCTTTGACTTCCTGTTAAAGCACAGATGATGACTAATTTTTTTTTTTCCTTTTTTCTTTACTAATCAGGTTCACTCTTGGTAGTGGGTTGGATTTTTTATATAATAAAATTACTATATTTCAATGTTACAAATTAATTAATCTGTATGAGTATCGGGTAAGGAGTCTTAATATGCAATTTAGTATAATGTATTGATATATATATTTTTCTTGTACTCTGTATTCTTATATGTAAATTAATAAAAATATTGAAAGGGAAATAAAACCATAAGACCTTATATGGGAGCAGAATTAGACTACTTGTCCCAACGAGTCTGCTCTGCCATTTCATCATAGCTGATCCACTTTCCTCTCAGCTCCAATTTCCTGCCTTCTTACTGTATCCCTTCATGCCATGACTAATTAAGAAGCTATCAACCTCCACTTTAAATATACCTAATGACTTGTCCTCCAAAGACGCCTGTGGCAAGGAATTCCACAGATCCAGCACTCTCTGGCTATAAGAATAGATTTTCATCTCCATTCTAAATGGGCTTCCCTCTGTTCTGAGGCTGTGACTTCTGGTCTTAGACTCCCTCATCATAGGGAACATCCTCTCCCTATCCATTCTATTGAGACCTTTCAACATCCAATTGGTTTCAATGAGATCCCCCTTGTTCATCTGAAATCAAATGAGTACAGTCCCAACAAACAATCCTCATATGCTTTTCAATGCTAGAATCATTTTCATAAAATATGGTGGAAGAATCAAGTTAAGATCATTCAATCTATTGTGGTTGTTCTGCCAATGGCCGACTTGTACACCAATTCTCTTTAATTACTTCTGTTCACTTGTTCCTGGAAACGCTTGATCAACAAAAATGCACAGATCACTGTGTTGTATGTTTCAATTAGCCCAGCATTTCTAGCAGTTTGTGCAGTGAGCTCTATAATTTTTATCATGCATGTACCTTGCATAATTCAACCAGTTTAAGGCCTGCTGCTTCTAGTGAATCAATATTGTATACCTTCCGAGGCCAACATATTTGCTAAGATTTGATCCCCAAAAGGTAGTGAGACTTCAGATGAGGTCTTAATAAACCTCAGAACAAAAGAATCCAATTCTCATTTTTTATAGAATTCCTGTCCCCTTTAATAAAAGGCAAAATTCCATTGGCCTTTTATAACATTTTTGGAGCTGTGCATAGTTTGTAATTATTTGTTCTTCCGTATGTCATCATCCTCTCTCTAGTAAAATGTGGTAAGGAATATCTTTCAGAGAGAATGGAAAATTTATAATCATGAATATTGAACATATTTGCTAAGGAACTGCACAACTATTTTGACGCTTCATGGAAGAAGACACAAAATACCAAAACAAATATCAGGGAACCGGGAACCAGTGACAGTGGGGAAATGAAGGAAATAAGTATGTTAAAAAATAGTACTAGAGAAAATTGGTGAGGTAGAAAATCAATAATTTCCAATAAATAGGTGATTTATATCTTGAAGTTTTGAAAAAGTGGCAACAGATAATAGGTGGTTTAGTTATCTTCCAAAGTTCTTTGGGTTTAGGATTATTATTTCAATAGATGATGAAGTAAAAAGTATATTGCTTTATTCAGTACCTTCGATTCAACAAATCCCAAAGCCTTGCAATCTGAATAAACCCATCTGAAGATGTTAACATAGTTGTATTGCAGGTAAATGTGTTGCCTAATTTGCGTACAGTGCAAAATAATCCCAGCACTGATTTCTTAAGTACAGCAATTATTTTCCAATACAGATAAAATTCACCCTAGAGAGTGGTGTAAGAACAAATGCCTCTGTTATCTACATTTGATTTGTTATGTAAATAAATATTTCAAGGAAAGATTCTGAGTATAGATCACACAGATAGATTGGAACTGAGCCAGATTTTCATCTGATGACGTATGTATGCTGAGTGATTTTGTCTTGGTACATGGTTTGATGAGGATTAAAATGTTATTAATATTAGAGCAGTGGTCTCTTCCATATTGTAAACCGAATCTCTCAATACATTTTGTTCATATTGTATTTCTTTTTGTTTTATGTGGAGATTCAAATTAATTTTCCTGGCAAGTATAATATTCTACAGTCCACCTGCCCAGAAGAAGGCAATGGACAAACCATTTCAGTAGAAAAATTTTCCGAGAACAATCATAGTCATGAGACCATGATCACCTACATCATATGGCTCGGCACATAATAATGATGATGAATGGAGGCTGTAGACTTGAAACATTGACAATTCCTCCAACCCATCACCTCCTCCATAACTGCTCCCTCCTCTCCTTGCTGCACAGATACTACCCAACCTGCTGAGTCCCTCCAGCAATTTGTTTTTCATAAATGAAGAAGTTAACATTGCCTACATATTTTTAAGAATAAAATGACGTAGAAGACAATCAACTGGATAATGTTAGTGATAAAGGACCGTTCAATCATAGACTGACTAGACTCATGAGGAAGGAATGAATGGTAATCTGCAAGACAGTTCAATAAGGACACACTGATTCATTGATTTAATTAAAACCTTTGACTGCAAACAAAATAAAAACATTTCAGTAGAGTAATCCTTGGTAACATTATCAAGAAAATACGGAGCTGCTGAAGCATCTGATTTAAGATGGTACTTGATATATCATACATTAGTTCCGAAGCGGAGACTTTTCCAAAGGGATCAGAGAATATAACTACTTACCCATATGTTTACACTTTTCACACTTTACAATTATGAAGCTGAGAAAAAACAGCACCTTTACTGCAGTAAAAAGATTACACAGGAAGGGCCTTGCACAGGTGCAGAAGAGCAAATTTTCTGGGGGAGATTAATTTACTATTTAATGCAAAATGGCAATATTTTGTTTATAAATTTGATATTTAATCTTTTCAAAAATTTTCTATTTGCACCCACTAGATACTCCACAGCTGCTTCTCCTACTTGGTGTGTAGTCTGCTCATTCTCCCAATCAGACTGATCTTGGATCTCATGCTGTCTCATACCCCCCACACCTACAAGAAGGTTGGTGATATATTTTGTAACTCCAAAACATAAAAACTATTTTAAAGGAAAAGATGGAGAGTCTGAAATGTGAGTCAAACTTAGTTTTTTACTTTAAGTGAGGTGCAGACGTATCATGTGATGGCGTGATGTCGTATGCCATTTTCGTACCTCTACATATAACTTACAATTTATTATGTAAACAGAAAGCATGCTTACTCATGCAATATATTTACAATATTACTCAAATATTACTGAAATATTAAATACACAGAAGTTCCTGCTTAGCTATAAACTTCAACTCAATATAGATGCATTTCAACTTACATGCACATACTACACTCTATAAACAGTACACCATATAATGCAACTACTATATAGATATTCACAGCATAGTAAATTTTAAATTGTCCCATTCAGGCCTAAAGATTTAATCACTGTGAAAGATTGCTTACTTTTGTGAGAAAATGTCTTTCTTGACTAGGGAGGTCACTTTGCATGGCAGGTGAGATTTGTGGCTGTGAAAACAATCTCAGCTTCTGGGGCTAATTCCATGGTGGTTGTAGGAGTTGGCTGTGAGACTGCAGGAAATGGTTCTGTCAGCTCTGGGATCTACTTCGATTCTGGCTTCTTTTGCTCTTTTTATCTTGCTATTTTTCTTTCTCACATTCCTTCTCTTTCACGCCTTTCTCTTCCTCATGCATATTCTTCCACTTGACTTCTTTTCTTCTTTTTCAACTTCTTGTCTTCCTTTTATATACAGTTTCTTGTGAGTATCTCTGAATTTGTTAATTTCTCAAGAGATTTGATCTCATTTGCAGTCTGCCATTTCCATAACACTGATGTTGACCACCTCTTTCTTTTCTTTTTTCTTCTTTCTAAGATGTGCATCTTGATCTTGAGAAGGTACATTTAGTTCACTGGAGTATTCTTTTATTAATCCTTCTATTGCTCCCTTTATGATCTGATCCCTTTTCAAGGTTTCTTCATCCACAATATCATCTGATGAATCCTTTGTTTTTGTATCTCCATTGACTTCTTTCTTTTTGGCTTTCTGTTCATCCAGCAGCTCTTTGGTCTTTGCATCTACTTTTACAAGCAGCTTTTTGTCTCCCACTTGAAGTTTATACAATAACCTTAATCCACACACAGTAGATTCATAAAAGCTGAGTGCTTGCAACTTTTCTGAAGTTTCTTGAACTCTCTTTCATTTTAAAACCAAGGAGCATTTTGCAGATAATGCCTGATTAACATATTAGAAGCTTTCTCAGATATGTTGTTGACAAAAGGTATTGCAGATGGACCACTGCTTTTGTCACTTTTATGATTCCTCTGAGCAGCATAGTCCTTCCTTGGTCCAATATGCTTTCCAGCCAGAGGCACAGAGGCTGGCACCAACCCCTATTTGCCTTATGTTGTGCAGTGGTCCATGATGTACAGCATGAAGAAAGTTGTGGCGTCATCCAGTACCTTTCCTGATTTGCTTTCAGTTGGCTCTATTGCAGGGGATGGGGCATTCAAATGGCACTTAGACCTCCAATCAACTTGTAATTCACTCAGCGACTCTCACCCACAACGTTGTCCATTTTCTGCCTTTCTTTAAAATCATCTTTCCTTTTGCAAAGAAGACATGCAGAAAAATAAAACATGCTATACTTTTTTTTAAACTTGAATATCTCACTGCACTTCAACAGTCCACCTTGGGTTTGTTTTTTGAAACTTCCTCATTAACACTGATTTGTTTTGTAACTTCAAAACATAAAACCTAATTCAAAGGAAAAGGGAGTCCAGAACGGGAGGGAATCGAACTGAGTTTCTGACTTCGAGTGAGGCACACATGCATTATGGTGGCATAATGTTGTATGGCATTTGCGTACTTTTACATATTACCCACAATGTATTATGTAAGCAACAAAGAATGCTTAACTAAACAATATATTTACAATATTACTCAAATATTACTGATATATTAAATACACAACAGTTCATAATGCAGAAATATCTTACAGATTACTGAAACTTTAAAAATTGTGGAAAGCACCAAAATTTTGCAAGCAGGGATATTAGTGCCTAGAACACAATTATAGATGTTGTGGTTCTTGTCCGATCTGATAACCATTTGGATGAATAAAAAATCGTCCCCTTTTAAAGTTAGCCTTTGAGCTGTTAGCCCCAGGCGCGAAGGCTTGACCCAAAAATAATACACTTTCCTGACCAGTATGCCAAAGCTTTATACTCTTTTATCTCATCTTGTTGATCAGAGTTGTAGGCAATGAGCTACAGGAATTGTATGGAACAGCTTGACTCAATTATGAAAATGAAGTGTTGCATGAATTTTGGACTCGTATCAAATAATTGAATTACTGCATAGATTTTACAATGAAATCAAAGTGAATCTTTAACTAAGTGGAGCTGTGAGATGTGTCAAAAATAATTACCAGAAATGAAAAATGATTTGAAGGCAGTTTCCATTTTGTCACTATATGTCTGAGCAGATAAAATGTCAGCCTCTTCTGGAGCTGTGGAGAGATTATATTTCTTTTCAGATATTTTCCAAGAAATGCTTGCACTCTCCCAGGAGGTCTGAAGATATGACTATAAGACTATAAGATCATAAGATATAGGAGCTGAAGTAGGCCATTTGGCCCATTGAGTCTGCTCCACCATTCAATCATGGACTGATCCAATTCTTCCAGTCATCCCCACTCCCCTTCCTTCACTGCATACCCTTTGATGCCCTGGCTAATCAAGAACCTATCTGTCTGTGCCTTAAATATACCCAATGACTTGGCCTCCACAGCCACTCGTGGCAACAAATTCCACAGATTTATCACCCGCTGACTGAAGTAATTTCTCCACATCTCATTTCTAAATGGATGTCCTTCAATCCTGAAGTTGTGTCCTCTTGTCCTAGAATGCCCTACCATGGGAAGTAACTTTGCCATATCTAATTTGTCAAAGCCTTTTAAAATTTGGAATGCTTCTATGAAATCCCCCCTCATTCTCCTGAACTCCAGGGAATACAGCCCAAGAACAGCCAGATGTTCATCATACGGTAACCCTTTCATTCCTGGAGTCATTCTTGTGAATCTTCTCTGAACCCTCTCCAATGTTACTATATCCTTTCTAAAATAAGGAGCCCAAAACTGCACACAATACTCCAAGTGTGGCCTCATGAGTGCCTTATAGATCCTCAACATCACATCCCTGCTCCTGTATTGTTTACTTCTAGAAATGAATGCCAACATTGCTTTCGCCTTCTTCACAACCATTGCAATCTGGAGGTTAACCTTTAGGGTATCTTGCTCAAGAACTCCCAAGTCCCTTTACATCTCTGCATTTTGAATTCTCTCTCCATCTAACTAATAGTCTCTTCATTTATTTTTTCCACCAAAGGGCATGACGATACACTTCCCAACATTGTATTTCATTTGCCACTTCTTTGCCCATTCCCCTAAACTATCTAAGTCTCTCTGCAGGCTTTCTGTTTCCTCAACACTATCCGCTCCTCCATTTATCTTTGTATCATCAGCAAATTTAGCCACAAATCCATTAATTCCATAGTACAAATTATTGACATACATCATAAGAAGCAGCAGTCCCAACACTGACCCCTGTGGAACTCCATTGGTAACCAGCGGCCAGCCAGAATAGGATCCCTTTATACCCACTGTCTGTTCTCTGCCAACCAGCCAATGCTCCACCCATGCCAGTAACTTCCCCATAATTCCATGGGCTCTTAACTTGCTAAGCATCCTCATGTGTGGCACTTTGTCAAAGGCCTTCTGAAAATCCAAATACACCACGTCCACTGTATCTCCTTTGTCTACCCTGCTTGTAATTTCTTCAAAGAATTGCAGTAGGTTTGTCAGGCAGCATTTTCCTTTGAGGAAACCATGCTGGCTTTGGCCTCTCTTATTATGACCCTCCAATTACTCTGTAGTCTCCTCCCTAACAATTGATTCCAACAACTTCCCAACCACTGATGTCAGGCTAACAGGTCTATAGTTTCCTTTCTGCTGCCTCCCACCTTTCTTAAATAGTGGAGTAACATTTGCAATTTTCCAATCATCTGGTACAATGCCAGAATCTATCAATTCTTGAAAGATCATCGATAATGCCTCTGCAATCTCTCCAGCTACTTCCTTCAGAACCCAAGGGTGCATTCCAACAAAGGGTGCATTCCAACCAGTCCAGGAGATTTATCCACCCTCAGACCATTAAGCTTCCTGAACACCTTCTCAGTAGTAATTTTCACTGCACAAACTTCACTTCCCTGACACTCTTGAATGTCTAGTACACTGCAGATGTCTTCAACTGTGAAGGCTAATGCAAGATACTCATTCAGTTCTTCTGTCATCTCTGCATCTCTCATTACAATATCTCCAGTGTTATTTTGTATAAGTCCTATATCTACTCTTGACTCTCTTCTACCCTTTATATACTTAAAAAAGTTCTTAGTATCTTCTTTGATATTAGTTACTAGCCTCCTCTTATAATTCATCCTTTCCTTCTGAATGACCTTCTTAGCTTCCTTCTGCAAGTTTTTAAAAGCTCCCCAATCCTCTATCTTCCCACTAGCTCTGGCTTCCTTGCATGCCCTCTCTTTTGTTTTTACTTTGGCTCTGACTTCACTTGTCAGCCATGGTAGAGTCCTTCTTCCCTTCGAAAATGTCTTCTTATTTGGAATATATCTGTCTCGTACTTCCCTCATTTTTCGCAGAAACTCCAGCCATTGGTGCCCTACTGTCCTTCCTGTAAATATCCTTTTCCAATCAACTTCGGCCAATTCCTTTCTCATGCCATTGTAATTTCCTGTATTCCGTTGAAATACCAACACATTGGATTTTATTTTTTCCCTCTCAAGTTTCAATGAGAACTCGATCATATTGTGATTACTGTTCCTTGAGGGTTCCTTAACCTTAAGCTGTCTTATCACCTCTGGATCATTGCACAACACCCAATCCAACACAGCCAATCCCCTAGTGGGCTCAACAACAAGCTGTTCTAAAAAGCCATCTCCTAGACATTCTACAAATTCTCTCTTTTGAGGTCCAGTACTAATCTGGCTTTCTCAATCCACTTCCATGTTAAAATCCCCAATGATTGTCATGATGTTGCCTTTCTGACATGCCTTTTCTATCTCCTGCTGTAATTTGTCATCCACATCCCAGCTGCTTTTTGGAGGCCTGTATACAACTGCCATTAGGGTTCTTTTACTTCTGCCATTTCTTAACTCAATCCATAAAGACGCTACACCTTCCAATCCTATGTCATCTCTTTCTTATGATTTAATATTATTTCTTATACACAGAGTCACACCACCCCTTTTGCCTACTAACCTATCTTTCTGATACACCATATATCCGTGGATATTCAGCTCCCAATGGCAGCTATTCTTTAGCCAAGTTTCAGAGATGGCCACAACGTCATACTTGTGAATCTGTAGCTGAATTTCAAGATCGTCCATTTTATTCCTTATGCTACATGCATTCAAATATAACACTTTCAGTCCAGTATTTGTTGCTTTTTGTTTTAACTGTACCAAACCTCTATTGCCCTGTAACTCATGCCATTGGCTGAGATTACGCCTCATCTCCTGCCTGTTCTTTCGATCATTTCTGTTGCACGCTATCTTTGATCTATTTCTGTTTTTCTCTTCCTCAACCGTATCACATCAGTTCCCATCCCCCTGCCAAACTAGTTTAAACCCTTCCTAACAGCTCTATTAAACCTGCCTGTTAGGATATTGGACCTCTTTGGGTTCAGCTGTAACCCGTCCTTTTTGTACAGGTCGTACCTCCCCCAGAAGATGCCCCAATGATCCAGGAATCTGAAGCCCTGTCCCCTACACCAGTTTCTCAGCCACACATTAATACGTCTGGTCATACTATTCTTGCACTCGCTAGCACGTGGCACAGGCACCAATCCTGAGATTACTATCCTAGAGCTCCTGCTTTTCAGCTTCCTACCTAACTCCCTGAATCCTCTCTTCAGGACCTCCCCTCTCTTTTTCTACCTATGTCGTTGGTACGTTCACCCTCTCCCTTCAGAATACTCTGCACCCGATCCGAGACATCCCGTACCCTGGCACCTGGGAGGCAACACTCCATGCGGGTATCTCTATCAGGCTGACAGAACCTCCTGTCTGTTCCCTTGACTATGGAATCCCCTATGGCTACCGCATTCCTCATCGTCCTCTTTCCCTTCTGTGCCAGGGAACCAGGCTCAGTGCCAGAGACTTGTTCGCTGTGGGTCGTCCTATCAGGTCATCCTCCTCAACCGCATCCAAAATGAGATAATGATTACTGAGGGGGATGGCCACAGGGATGCTCTCTACTATCTGAGCTCTTCCCTTCACTTCCCTGACCGTCACCCACTTATCTAACTCCTGTAGCCTCAGGGAGACTAACTCCCTGTAGCTCCCCTCTATCTGCTGTTCACTCTCCCTAATAAACTGTAGGTTATCAAGCTGCAGCTCCAGATCCCTAACACTGTCTCTCAGCCATCTGGGAGACTGGAAGATTCCCAGGATTCCTACATCTGACACCCAAAGCAAAACACTAATCCTACCAACGTGCTCTCTATTCTCTCACCAAAGCCCGTTGCTTCTACTCTCGCCACTGGCCTACTCCCGACAATGGTTACTCCACCTATCCCTTTGGTGCTTTTATTTGGTTCATCACGCTCAGTTGCTGCCCGCAGCATGTTCTTTCCTGTAACCCCTGGTTTTAAAGATGGCCGAAGTGATAAACCATTGGCCCTTTGCTGATCTTTTGCTCCCTCTAGTGTTTGGAAAGAATAATTTTTAGTGGTACTCGTGCATGCAATGTATGCAATGTAGTCCAGTCAAACTTTAATTCACTTTTCATAGACTGGTACTCTAGACTGCTTTGGAAAAAATTCCCTACCAGGGGATCCAATGTCAAGTTCCAGGTAACGAGACAGACAATAGTTAAAAATAGGTTCTCTGTCTTATCCCAGCAATTATTCAACCAACATTGTCATTATAAACATTCTAGATCTACACTCAGTGGCCACTTCATTAGGTGCAATCGTACACCTGCTTGTTGATGCAAATATCTAATCAGCCAAACATGTGGCATCAACGCAATGCATAAAAGCATGTAGACCTGGTCACGAGGTTCAGTTGTTGTTCAGACCAAACAGCAAAATGGGGAAGAAATGTGATCAAAGTGACTTTGACTGTGGGATGATTGTGGTGCCAGCCGGGGTAGTTTGAGTATCTTGGAAATTGCTGATCTCCTTGGATTTTCACATACAAAAGTATCTGGAGTTTACAGAGAATGGTGCAGGAAACAAAAAAACAATCCAGTGAGTGATAGTTCTACAGACAAAAATGCATTATTAATGAGAAAGGTTGGAGGGGAATTGCCAGACTGGTTCAAGCTGACAGTAACTCAAATACCCATATGTTACAACAGTGGTGTGCAGAAGAGCATCTCTGAATGCTCAACATACCAATCCTTGAAGTGATGGGTTACACCAGCAGAAGATCACACTGGGTTCCACTTCTGTATCTAATAAAGCAGCCACTGCGTACATACAGAACTTTTATAATGAAGGCTATCCCTGTTTGCTCTCTACTCTTGTCTCTTATTCTAAGTAAATTATGAAAAATTGCCCCTAGCAAATATTCCTATTGCATTTTACAGCTTCTGATGAAGATAATTGTGAACACAATCAGCAAAACATAATGTTATAATTGAAATAAGCCCCTATTGATTTCATTTATAGCATGACATATTTATGAGACCAACATGAATGCCTCGCTAAGGAATTTTGTAACATATTGGAGTGGATCGGATTGTTGTAATTAATTTTACATATTTTTTTGAGGACCAAATTCATTATGAACATCCCTCTGAAGAGTTTAGTATCACATTGGAATGGGAAGGAAATTTCGTTACACATTTTTCCTGATAAGCTAAAGGTTATATTGACAGGAATTTCCCACGGCCGTGGAAACCATAATGCTCTGCGTGTCTTCAGCTTTCTGTGTTGGGACTGCAAGCCCACAGTTATGTTGCTAAACCTGTGAACTGGTATTGAGAGATAACCGAGGGAATTCTCAGGATAAAGACTATCAGCATTCTTTCATTTGCAACATGGGCAGATGTGATTCGAAAAGCATTTTCCCAACATAGTTTGTCACAATACTGGCTGCAGAAAATGAAGAGTCAATGGCATCATTCGAATATTGATTCAGATTCAACATAGCACGATTATTATTCATACATGTTAGGTGATGGTAGCTGGTGAGGACTTCCCATGTTCCTGAGGACATGGTTGTAGGACATTTTCTTGTACTGTCAGAATCCATGCAAGATCTTAGTACCTGTGTTCTTCCTCGTGGAAGATAAAGCAATGTCAATATTTTTCCCAAGTCAGAATAGTGTGTGACTGGGAGGCAGTGGTGCTCTCATGAATTTATTATCCTTGTCCTCTTCAGTAAGAGCACCTGCAAGTTTATGAGGGACTGTCAATAAAGGTTTTGGTAAGTTCCTGTAGTACATTTCATCTGGTCCCTCTACACCAGCCCCATAGCAAAGAAAGCCCAGCAGCATCTCTACTTTCTGCCAAGGCTGACGAAAGTCCATCTCCCACCCCCCCCATCTTCATCACATTCTACAGGGGTTGTATTGAGAGCATCCTGAGCAGCTGCATCACTGCCTGGTTCGGAAATTGCACCATCTCGGATCGCAAGACCCTGCAGCGGATATTGAGGTCAGCTGAGAAGATCATCAGAATCTCTCTTCCTGCCATTACGGACGTTTACACTACACACTGCATTCGCAAAGCAAACAGCATTATGAAGGACCCATGCACCCCAATACAAACTCTTCTCCCTCCTGCCGTCTAGGAAAAGGCACTGAAGCACTTGGGCCCTCACGACCAGCCTATGTAGCAGTTTCTTCCCCCAAGCTATCAGACTCCTCAATACCTGATGCCTGGACTGACACCTTACTGCCCTATTGTCTTGTTTATTATTTATTGTAATGCCTGCACTGTTTTGTGCACTTTATGCAGTCCTGGGTAGGTCTGTAGTGTTTTTCTGTGTTGTTTATTACATAGTTCAGTCTAGTTTTTGTACTGTGTCATGTAACACCGTGGTCCTGAAAAAACATTGTCTCATTTTTACTATGTACTGTACCAGCAGTTATAGTCGAAATGACAGTAAAAGTGACTTGACTTGACTTGACTTGACAAGATGGTAAGCACTGTGACTATAGCCTACTGGGATTTAAGCACTTCCTAGTATCAGAAGGGTAAAAAATCCGAAAAAGGTGGGGAAATGCTACAGCCTGTAACTTTCTCCAGCTTTTCACCACACCCTGGTTTAGAATGATAAGTCAAGGTAGTCAAATTATTCCTACTGAGCATGTGGTAATTATAGCCACATGACATGTGTAGGCTAAAGGGGATTGGGAAGATAGAGAGAAATGTGCAGTCAGAAAGAACTTTCAGTAAGTGTGTAGGTTTAAAAATTGACCAAAACTTTTATCCCAGCTGGGTGGGACTAAAGAGCCCTGCAGTGAGCTTTTCAGACAGACTTCAAGCTGAGAGGAAATCCTGTTTATACAAATACAAACAAGCTTCTCTGAAGCCCCATGGTGCAAATTTACAAGTGAACGCATATGTAACAAAGGTTGTGCCAGTTCGCCTGCCTTTTTCAAAAAAAATATCCTTTGAATGTGGAAAACATCAGAATGATCATTAAAGTAAAATCTATTCACTGACTTACAGCATAAGCTTCGACTTCTCTCCATCAAAGCTTCTTTTGTTCTTCTAATGATGGAACATCTGACATTTCTACATCAAACAGTTATCATAGTACACATTAGGCCATATTATTTGTAATACTTATATTTATATCATTTTATTCATGGCTTTTGTTTAGTCTTGATAAGCTTTTAAAAGAATTCTGTGATGAGCTTTGAGCCTTCACTGGTTTTACCCGTCCTGCATAGGTTGAGGAGAATGGCTATAAGGGTTGGCAACAGGAAGAAGAGAAACAATTTGGAGCAGATATGCAACAAAATAGTAAATAATTGTTAGCACATTCAAAATGCTGAAAGAACTCAGCAGGTCTGGCAGCATCTATTGAAAAGAGTAAACAACCAGTGTTTCAGACCCAAACCCTTCATCAGGGCTGGAAAGGAATGGGGAAGAAGCGGGGTTTCAAGCATCTGCAGAATTTCTTGTATTAATGATTGTTAGAAATATATTCCCTTGAGAAATAAACACTAAATATTAGAATGATAGCCTAATGCTAACTATGTTGAGAAGGTCAATAAAAAATATATAGAGTTGCCAGATTAATGATAGGCGAAGATTAGGAAAAAAGGTTATAAACAGAGCAACAATAATGAGATGAAAGTAAAGAAAAGGGATAAAATAGATAATGAGTGTAAACTAACAAATCAGACAGTAAAAGCAAAAAACAAACAGTTGGAGGAACTCAGCAGGAAGCAGCATCTGTGAGGCAAAGACAAGATTGATATTTCGGGTTAAGACCCTGCATCAGGATTTGTTAATTAGAAACAATCAGGATAGTTTAATGAACAGGAAATTTTGCTAGGAAATTTTATTAGAGTTCTTAGTGAGTATAACAAGTAGTGCATACAGTGATTTTTTGTCTTCAACAGACATTTGATAAACATATCAATGATATTTTCACTCAACCTCAGTCACCCCATCACTGAACTGCTCCCCCAAACAACGGACTCACTTTCAAGGACTCTTTAGATCATGTTCTCGATATTTATTGTTTACTTATTTATTATCTTTATGATGATTTTTTTTCTTTCTTTTTATATTTGCACATTTTGTTAACTTTTATACATTGTTTGTCCGCAAGTCCGGTTGGGTGTAGTCTTTCATTAAATCTATCGTGTTTCTTATACCTACTGCGAATGCTGACAAGAAAATGAATCTCAGGGTTGTATATCGTGATAATTTTTTAAGTAACTTTATACTTCGATAACAATTTTTTGAAAACTTTGAAGTTTTGAACTTTGAAAAAGTTACCACACAAGAAAAGAGCTCATGGCATTGATAGCAATGTTTAGCATGGGTAGAGGTTTGGCTCACTATGGAGAGCAAAGTCAGTGTAAGTGGGCATTTTTGTTTTGGTTGGCAAGCTGCATGAATGCTTGGACCTCAAAACTTTACAAACCATATTAATATTGTTAATGCTGAGGCTTAAGAATCTGCAAAGTTTGGAGCAGTTCAGCAAATGAGAAAGCTATTGGCAGGTGCAGAATGTAGGGCAATGCAAAGCTATTAATTTTGGTTAGAAGAATAGAAAAGAAGAACTTTGAGGCTACAGAATGATGCTGAACAAAGAACTAAATGCCCTTATGTATGAAGCACAAAATATTAGCATACAGGTAGAACAAGTAATTAGGGCAAATGAGGTTTCTGTCTTTATTGCAAGGGAACTGACATGTTTGTCACAATGCTCATAAATGCTGGCATGGCCATACATGAAATACTGTATATAGTTTCCATCTCCTACTTTAGAAGAGGGTACATTTACAGAGGGCATCAATTTACAGAGATTTCACAGGTTGTTTCCAGGGAAGAATGTCTTGTCTTAAGAAGAAAAAATAGATAATGGAGTTTAGAAAAATGAAAGGGGGCTTGACAGACAGATGCTCCTTTGCAGCTATAGCACAGTACATTGAAAACATGACATATATAAGCTAACGTAACCTTAAATTAGCATACATTAATATATACTGTAACTTCAGATTCAGATTCAGTTTATTGTCATTTAGAAACCACAAATGCAATGCAGTTAAAAAATGAGACAAAGTTCCTCCAGAATGATATCACAAAAGCACATGACAAAGCAGACTACACCAGAAAATCCACATAACGTTTGGCAAACCCCAATCCAGAGTCCGGAGAGGCTGCTGCGTATTAATATTGCACTACCATCTTAGCGCGTTCCCCGGAAAGGATCTCCAAGTCCACCAGACAAAACAAGACCAAATACTAAAGCTACAAGACCTGCACAAAACCACATAGTTACAACATATAGTTACAACAGTGCAAACAACAGCATAATTGATAAAAAAAAACAGACCATGGGCACAGTAAAAATAGTCCAAAGATGTTAAAAGACTATAAGTTCAAAAGAAACCACCACACAGTTTTCACAAGTCCTTAGGGTCTCGATAGACTCGTCATCCCACACTGGCAGCAGAAGGGAATACCCCTGCTATGGACTTCCATGGCGCCGCTCAACTCAGCCTCACAGACGCAGCACAATAAAATGAACATAATGAACCCTAATGCAAGTTAAGAGGAAATAAAGCCTAAAATAGTGTTAGGGGTTTTCAGGACAGTTCAAAAGCTTGATGACAGTAGGGTAGTTGTTGTTCAGTCTTGAGGTGTGGGTTTTCAGATCCCTGTACCCTGACGGCCGCATCAGGTAAAAGGCATGGCTTGGATGGTTGAGGTCTTGATTGATAGATGTCACTTCTGTAGATGTTGCCTCACACAGATGTCCTCAATGGTGGGCAAAGCTGTGAAGGTACTGGCTGAGACCACTGCTCTCTGTAGCTTTTTGTGTTTCTGTGCATTGGAGTTTTCAAGCTAGGCTGTGATGCAACCAGCTAGAATGCTTCCCAATGTGCATTTGCAAAAGTCTGTCAGAGTCTTTGATGACATGCTACATCTCCTTAAACTTCTATGAATCTCCTTACGCCTTTTCCATGTGGTGGTCTCAGGATACGTCCTTCAAGATTTTGATACCCAGAAACTTGAAGCTGTTCACTTTTTCCACATTTAACCTTCAATGAGGACTAATGTGTTTTTACATGACTTTCCCTTCTTAAAATCCACAGCCAATTCCTTGGCTTTGGTGACAATGAGAGCAAGGTTGTTATGATGCCACTCAACCTGCTGACCTATCTCAGTCTTGTAAACCACCTTATCATAAATCTTTGAAACTTTCTATCTGACAGGGCTGCATTGCAGAATATTTTAAAGCCTCTGTCAGATTTTTTGATCTGTTGGGAGTCAAAGGTGATAGGAAACAGAAATTAAGCTCAAGACCAGTTTTGCAATGATCTTGTTGAAGGATAGAGTACATTCAGGGGCTAGGTAGAGTGTCCAGCTGCTATATCGGTAGATCTCACATTTTTAAAAATTATTTTATTTTATCTAGTTTTATTTAAAGCTGGAATTTAGTTCTTAGGTAGGTAGGAACTTCAGTTCTTCAAACTCTCTACTGTGTCTGATCAGATGGCTTCCAATGATTGCTGTATCCTTCATTAAATGTACTTGTTCCCTTAACCCATAGTTAATTTCATATAGTGCACCTGATCTCCATGACCAAATCATGTACCCATTGTTTGTGGCTTCAAGGGAATAAATCTTAATTTTTGCAATTTTGCTGTGAAAGTTGAGATGCTGAATTGATTAACATGCATATGGATGGTATCCATTAAGGCAAGCATTGAGCTGGAACCATTTGCATGTAGGTGCTGTGTATGGTTATTAGGAGGGCTTTCAAATTGGTTAGCAGTTCATCCATGGTTTGCAGATTTGATTTCCTCACAAGGACACCTTTCTGCTTGAGAGCACAGTTCTGGAACGATTGAACTATGCAGGCCTTTGCAGCATTCAACCTTGCATTTTGGAAACTATGATAGTAAGAAATTGAGATTGAGATTGTAAGAAATCCTTAAAACATTTATTATATTCTGAAGATTAATACTACACATTTGCTGTGAGTCTGTTTGAATGGCTAGATTTGTGAGCTGGTATCAGGGAGAATTGGAAATATAAGAAGACGGAACTATCTTGTGTGCAATGCTTATACATTCAGCTCTCTTCTTTGTTGTACTGATTATGATGATTTGATGAAAAATATTTGATGCTCCAATGTAGTTTGTGTTTCTTACTTATGATTTTGAGTTAAGAACATGAATTGAAATATAGCCTAAGCTAGCCTGAAGGAATCTGAATGATTCAGTTTAATACCCGGGAACAAACTATTTATTTTCTTGAAGTAAAGAGCTGACTAGATATTTCAAAGTGGGAGAAATGAAAATAAATTGAGTTTAATTGAGTAAATTGAGTTTAAAGTGTAAAATTTAAGGCATGACTTTTAGGGAGATCTGAAGATATTTGAGGCCTTTGTATTTCATCCTAAAGAAATGGAAATATAAATTTTACATTTGGTGCTGTGGCATCTAACCACATTATAAAACAGTAGGATTGACTATTTAGAGGTGATGCAGATTTTGTTTACTTGCCTCAGATAGATCACAATGTATACTGTATATAAAAGTTATTAATAAAAAAAAACCAATGCCACACATTCAATTACAGATGCCAGCTGTTCCCTGGCACGATCCAGAGGAGCGTGTAAAATGTGTGCCTGCACATATGTGAAGAAGCACCTTGTCCTTCTCAGATTAAAACCCATAAAGACTATTTCAATTTCCCAAACTGCTTAATACAAACCTCAATGAGGTTTCTGCCAACTGGTGAAAACCAGTATGAATCCTTCATTGCTCAGCCCAGCAGGAACTATAATAAAAAATGAAAGGGTGTTGGAAATGCCAGGTCCAACCATAAATGTGGATTTATGTACACTATCTCTCAACAAAACACATAAAAATAATTCATTTCATTCCAATTACAGCAGATGGACTTGCGCTAACTGTGTTTTCATATGGTATCCTAGAGTTTTAAAGTGGCAAATAACCTGAAATGGAGAATGTGGTTTGCTTTGTTCTTACGTCTTCTGGTCTTAATCGGTTTTTAATTGTTTATGTTGAGGCTCAATTTTGCAAAGTATGCATTAATTCACCAGAGTCCCAAAGTGCAGATGGCTCACTCGGTAATTCTGTGGGCAGGGATTAGAGCTTGGCTTGTAGCTTTCATATTAATCCTTGACCCTAAGGTCTGGAGATAGCCCCATTGAACTGAGCCAGGCTACAAACTTGAGGCTGCAGTCCAGAGTTCATGGATTCATCCTCAGCATTCACTTAGCTGGGATGTGATATGAGGATGGGAGGTGGCTATTAAGGCTGTCAAGGAAGTGGATGGTGGGAAAGCCTGGGTCAAGGGAGGCCCAAGGCTCTCAAATGCCATATGGATGTAAGAGTGGAGTCTTCCTTCTTATTCTACATTCACGGTGTTCGGGTCATATGGTACCACCAGCAATGTTGGAGTCCTGACAATGTGATTTTGACTAAATGTCGATAAACCAGAATTCCTTATTCTGTAATGAAATGCCTTTGTTTCAGTTTGAGTGGTTATAATAATATTTATGTAGCAACTGAGTTTATGATCATCTTTCCAACACTTTACCCTTCCTCCACAAGTTAAACCCTACATTAAATTCTGCACTGTTTAAGTAGTTTTTCTGCCAATGATCTCCTGGGAATTAATTTCCCAGTTCACTTTCCTGATTGTGTGTTTTTTCTTAAATTTCAAAAATGTTCTTTATTCATAAAAATATATGCGCAAGTCTAAAAAAATTACAGTGTTGGTATATCCCTATTTACATTTGTTGTGATCAGTCTTGTTGGATCTAGTAATGTTGATCCAGAAGTTGCACGGAATTCAAGAATGAGGCATGGAATTTGGTGGTTATGGCCATTTTATTAAGTGATGTAAGAACAAAAAAATGAGCAAAGAAAGATAAAGAAAAAAGAAGTTGTGGTCCTCTCAATCTCAGACTAGAGATAAAACACACTTGAGCAGACTAAAGAATGCATTTCACCAAACTGATGATCTTCCAGCGGGACATGATGCTTTTATTGGCATGGGATGCCAGGAACAGCCTGTAGATCTGGGAATCTTTTGTTTCTCATCTGCTTGGGATGAACTGAGGTAAGTTACCTTGCATTCTATGTGAACAGGCAGTCTGTAAAGAGGTGGGCAACAACTCATCCACACTGCAGTTAGCCTGAGGGCTGTTGTGTTTGGATTAAGGTTCCAATAGTACATGGAAGATCTGACAGCAAAAGGCCCCTCACCATGAGATTGTGGTGCTTGCTGGTGAGTTCTTATGGCAAGACTTTTTGTCATTTAATTGGGACAGTTTGGTCAGAGAATCGCCCCATTAGACACATTCTGGCTTTGTCCCACATCACCTGCAAGATACTTCAGACGCACCACTGCCCGATCCAAGGTATTTTTTCTGAGGGAACTTTTCCATAAAAGATAGGTCGTGTGATAATATCCAACTGACTAGAACATTGTGCATCAGTGAATCAAGGCATCTGGGCACCAACCTTTGCAATACCTGGGATGGGCAGAACATCGAGAGATCTTCTTCATCCCTCAAAGGTCACCCCTCTGGGCAGTGATGACCTGTAGAAGAGAGATGGGTTGCAACTGGAGGGAAACCAATATCCTGCCTGGTTGGTTTGCTAGGGAGGAGGGTTTAAACCAGTGGGCAGGGGGAAGAAGACCAGTACCAGGTCATAAAGTGGAAGAATTGAGAGGAAGGTAGACGTCATGACCACTAAGAACAAACAGGAATAAGGCATCGGTCACAATGGGGTGGATTACAAAATCCTTTCCACAGACATTGCTAAGTTGCTCCAATCTGCTTTTGGACAGATGATCCACCTGACCAATCTTGTGCATTACCTGGCAGGAAAACCTATGAAAGCCTCGCACTACTCAGGAATAGATCACTTATGTGCAGCACAGAGGGTGGACACCTACCTGATCAGCTAGGACCAGGAGTTGTTGACAGACATGATGAATGTGATCTCCAAAAACTGCTCTAGAGAAGGAATCAGGAATTGGTTCCAACTTCTCTACACAGACATCTGACATGCAGTTCAATCAATGCTAGGGAACAGGTAGCTTCTCTATCAAGTCCAGAGTAAGGCAACGTTAACTTATCTCCCCTGTCTTGTCTGTTTGCTGCATGAGTCCATTAAGAAAGACGTAGGCATGAGGACTGATAATGCCTAGTAGTGGGGACAATCGGATCAAAGTCCCCCCCCCCCATCTACATAGACAATGTCACTTTCTTCTGCTAAGATCCACAGTTGATGTGGAGATCGCTCAGCATCTGTAATTGGTCTGAGTTGACAGTCAACCATGGGAGGAGTGAGGCCACGCTTTTCAACAACTAGCCCGAGTAGCCCCCGCCATCTACCTGGCGGTGCTGCAGATCTGGTTTGGAGAGGCAGCCGACGTGCACTAAAAGTGGGCAGGCAAGGTTAAACAGAAGATATGACTGTGGGAGCAGTGGTCACTCTCAGTCACTGGTAAGAACCTGGTAATTAGTGGCATACCCTCAGTGCTGCTCAACTTGGTACAGGCATGGCCCATTCCTGCTCATCCACCCTCGCACTCAGCAGAGTCTTCCAGTTCATCTGGGGACTCATGATAGGATGGGTCTGATGACTGACAATGCATGTCCCTAGACAATGAGGGCAATTGTATACCCAGCATCAGCCTTGTCCTGATTGCTACCTATGTATGTGGCTGCACTGGACTGTGTTTGGAACCTAAGCACATGGAATCAAGTGTTATCATATCTTGCGTTTTACTTCCCTGATTGCATGAATATTCTGCTATGAACGATTAGATTACAATCACTGATTTGCACCCAGTTTGCCACAGACATTGGAAAGATGTGCAGCAAAATCAGGACCCTGTGAGGGCAGCCACACTGCTACACCGTGGGTCCTTCAGCGAGGTCATCCAGCTTCTGCCCTGTGCTTTGCACGCAGGCTGCTTCACAGCCTCGTTCTCGTGACTCTATGCGTAAATACAAGCATCATCTGCATACTGGAGCGTGACTAACTTCCTATATCTCAGGAGCCACCTCGGTGACAGCAGACATTAATGATGAAAGTCATTACTGACTTCAATGCTCCGCCGTTAGATAATTACAGAAAAAGGTCAAGTCCGTTAGAGTTGGTACAAAAGTGATGGTCTGCGATGATTCCTGTTTGTATGCTCTGAGATCCGAACTACAACAGATAAAAAAAGAATCGTCCAAATTCACTGAAAAGATAAGTGAAGGTCAAAGTCAAAGTCCAGTTCACTGTCATGTGTACAATGACAGATAGATGAGAAATATACTTGCTGCAGTGTCACAGGCACACAGCATCAGATAACACAAGATAAACATTAATTAACGATAAATTATACAGTTTTTTTTTACACAAAAAACACAATCCGAATGAAAGAGAAATCTACTTAAGTTCAAGGTGATTAAAGTGGTCATAGTGTGGCTAAACTGTAGTGATTAGGGAGATCCAGGAGAAGGAGGATTTCAGAGTTGTATACTTTGATAATAAATAAATGACCCTTTATTTATTTTACCTTTAGGGTTTTGGTGGTTTGCCAGTTGAAGGGAAGTAGCTGTTGTGGGGGTGGTGTGAATGAACATTCTTGTGTTCTTTTTGAGTGAGGCTCTAGTTACACTTAGTTACAATGTTGTATGCCCAGCACCAGGCTCTCAAAACAGGTTCTCTGTTCTGCGATCTGTCGAGGGAAGAGCCTATGAGGTAGGCAGAGGAATAACTCAAAATCTCTCTGGAGAAATGCAATACCCTACTGTTTGCTAGGATTTTCCATCCCATGAATGTTTGAAGTGGATTATGTTGCCTGAGCCCGTGCACTGTGAGTACACAGAAGCCATATTTCCGCAGCAGAGGGATTGCATCACTTTAGGAATAGCCCTTTCCCCTCCCTCCTCCCCCCCCAGCACCAAAGGCTTCTCCTGCCCCATCCCTGAAAATGTCTGTACTTCCCACACGAGCTTCATCAATTACCACAGAATCCATGGAATTGGAGTGGAATAACATGATCATTGACCATAAGACACTGCTTTGGAATAGTTGAGGCTTGCAGAGAATATGAAAAGTAATAATAAATGTACGTTACAATATATATGCTTATCCATGGTCTGGAAGGAAAGCCTCTTTGTTGAGAATTTCTACAGCTTTTAAGTTCTACATCTGACGGTACATAGCAATATTTCTAGTACAGCAAGCGATCTGATATATTTATCCTGACTGTAAAAGTTAATGTCTTTGAATATTGGAAATGTGTCATTTAGCTGCAGGGTGAAAATAAGTGCAAAGTAAAAGATGAGAGAATTTAACCTTACTCTGGCATAATAAAAAATAAATAAATATTGATTAAGCCTGAATGCAGGTTCTGCAGATGAGATGAAATGAACAATTTCCAGTTCCGATGTGGTTAATTAGACCCATATAATTCAAAAGCCTTAATGTATTTTCTGTTCGACAGCAAAATAATGAAAAGATATGAAAGGTTTTTTAGCAAATTGATTTTATGCTACCAGCGCTTAAAAATGGTCATTGATTAAAGACCTTGCTATATTTCCTTATGGAATGCTTTAACTAACCTGATAATGAAACCATTCGTTACTGTCAGAATACAATATAACCTGAGAATGGAAGTACTGAACATAAATGGTACTTCACAATTGTGCAGATAATGCACTTACAGCATATAAATGAGAACTCACCTGAGTTTCCCCTACCCTCTTATACCACTTTGTTGGCCCTTGCTGGGTGTAGTTGCAGAATTAATAAGCACAATAAACTGGATAATGGACAAAGTTAGTTGAGCAAAATATTCATTCAGTAGTAATTATTATGGCAGCTGATGCAGAGAATTCGTAATAGTGTTTTTAATTTTATAGCTGGCAGGGTTAAGTGCGCCAGATGCCATCATATCATCATGTTATCTTGTAGAAAAGTAATGGCACATGTTTAAAAAAAAACTTCTCCAGAAGAATTTACATTAAATAGGATAATTTGAATGCCACTTAATTTAAGCCATTAACAAATGTGCATGTTTCAAACTGTATTCAACCAATAGTTGTTACGTATCCCGTAACTGGATAACTTACCAGCAAAGATAGAGAGGTCTGTTGAAGTCTGATGTCACTATTTTCAAACGTTTTTATTTATAAAGGGGCACAAAAGTAAGGTTAATACAAACATTCCGATAATGCACGTCGTCAATACTCAATCTAAAGCGCGGGTATAGTAATAATCATCATTAAGAAATGAGCTCTACTGTTGTCTAGGGGTTAATACATTGTCCGTTGAAAATATAAAAGTCACTCAGAAGTCTGCAGGCTTCAGCCTTTTGGGAATCGCTGGGTTTCACGTGTTGCGACAGAGAGAGAGAGAGATTGGTGAGAAAAAGGAAAGACTTGCCGGGTCTTTATGAAGCATCCGTTGAATCAGGGGAGCGGGCTCCCCCTCCCCAATGTTAGTTAAAAGCGGTTTTCCGTGATTCCAGCCACAAATTCCAATCCCGGAATCTAACGCACGTGGCTTCCTTCAAAATGGCTTCCCGCTACGACGGGATCACTCTCGTGTCTTCTGGGTGCGTCTGAATGGGCTGTCCCCCTTAGACCCTCCTTTATACTTCCTCACGGGGTCGCAGGTGTCAATCATGTTGGGATGATGCAATCTCTCTCTCAACCAGCCCACCTTGCCCGAGGGCTTTACACATGGTCTCCATGAGACAATAGTCACTGTCGCCTTATTTTGCATCCCGGTGGAACGTGCTATTCGGCACGTTTCTTTCTCTCCCACTTCCTGGGTCTACTGACCCCCCCCCCCCAACGGGTGCTCTTGCGATTCTCACAAAGGAGGGGGCTGGGATCATAACTTAGTAAAAAAATCTCCCACCTTCCATGGAATTGTTTCAGTCAATTTGCCTGCTTGATAAGGTCGGTTTTAAGTATGCTGCAACAAAATGGGAATTCCAGTTTATTTCTGTCAGTATTGGGAATGAAGATTGCAAAGTGGAAGTAATCAACTCATGCTTTCTATTTAGATTGTCTGCCTATGAAGCTTATTGCTTGGTTGGATGTACTCTTGAATGGGGTGGTTGAACTGTGAGCGCACAGCATCAATTAAAGATAGCCTACACCTTTTTAGAAGGGGTACATTTTGGTTGCAACAGGTGATGAATACTATTGTGTCAAAATATTATAATATTACAGTTATAATAATTTTTAGAACAACACAAGAAAGTATGTATCCAAATTTCTGCAGCAGTGCAATCTCTTTAGAGGAAATTACTTCCTAGTGTTCTTTCTTACCGTATAGGTGATACAATACTTTAGATTCTTACACTTAGCTAAAACAGTATGACAAATACTGTAGATGGGTTTTACCAAGTTATGCTCTCATCAGAAGTGAGTGAAAACATCTAGTGGAAACCATAGTCAACCATCATTCGATTACCATGTATTCATGAAAGGGAGATATAGCAGGAAAATAAAGGTCAAATTGGCTTAACATATGTCATAGGAAAATATTAGAAGCTATTATTAAAGCATTATATTTGGTATTATTGGTTTAATAATAATAACACAACAAAACAACAATAACAACAACAACAACAACAACAATAATAATAATAATAATAAATAGTTTATTGATCCTGCATCTTGTCAGGCAGGAGGTCCGTTCAAGAGTCTGGTAGTGGGAAAGAAGATGTCCTTTGAAGCTTTTGTATCTTCTGCCCATTGGGAGAGGGGAGAAGAGTGAATGTCCAGGCTAGGTGGGGTCTTTGATTATGTTGACTGCTTTACTGAGGCAGTGAGAAGTCTGGACAGAATCCACAATAGGAGGCTCATTGCTGTGATTTGCTGAGCTGCATCCACAACCCTGTACAGTTTCTTGTAGTCACATGAAGAGCAGTTGTCATACTAAGTGCACCCACTCAGAATGCTTTCTATGCTGCATCAATAAAAATTGGAAAAATTGGCTTACTGGGGGTATGCCAAATTTCTTTAGGTAAGCTTTCTTGACCTCAACATCAACATGACTGGACCAGGACAGACTGTTAACATGAAGCTATCAACCCTGTCAATGTCAATTCCATTGAAGCAGACAAGATTATGTGCACCACCTCTCTTTCACGTGATTCGTAATTCCAATAAAACTGTCCAGTAGTCCAGTACAAACCATATTTTGTAAGTAGAAGGTAAATACAGAAGGTGGATACAGAAAAAGAAAACCATACAGAAGTTTACTAACATTCTAAAATAATGAGCCAGCTATCTGCTTGGAATGGCTGAGCACTTTAAACAGCCCTGTGAGATTCTTGATGTCTGTTAATACTTGACATGCTCATCTAAGTGAACATACATACACAGAGTGATTCAAGCTGCCATATTGGAGCCTCAAGACACTTGTTATATGCTTGTAAAATATCTTCAGCACATTGAAGATATTTAATTTAATGTCTGTTATACTATCCATTAATTGTTTTCCATAAATTACTTTAAAATAAATGCTGCATTATTGCCGCTTTAAAATTTAATGTTATTTAACAGGGAAAGGGATTTAGTTTTGGTCTCAATGTTTAATTTGAAATAGTTCTTGTGAACCGAGCAGTATTGCAGCTCCAAAATGCTGGCAATATGAATATACGAAAAGGAAACCAAATACACTATAACCCATTGTATTAGTGATCATGGTGGTGTGCTGGTGCTCCCTAAAGGCTGCTAGCCATTGTTAGCGGGAGATTCTGATCTTCACTGTGAGGACTGCTATCCTGTTGAGTTGGCATGGGCAACTTGCAGTTCTGATTAGCTTCATTCATTTCCAGAGCCTAAAGGAAATACTGCCAGTTTTGCACTGAAAAGTTTTATAGGGCAGGAGCCTGCTGGCTAAAGGTTTCTATTTATATTACCATATTTACACATCTCGGAGGTCCAGACTTTGTAGACCATGGTCACAAATGGCCAGGTGGCCAGATTGCCTTTGTATTGAAAGTTCAAAGTTGTTGTGTATGTGGCCTGGTTACACAACAATGCTATTAATAAAAACGCTGGAGATGGGAGCTAAGGTTCATGGCAGAAACCAAACTTCAACACACATGCACAGATCAATACACGCCTAATAATGCATGCTCAATATGCACCTAATAGCGCATTCAATGACATGTCACTAAAACATAAAGTAGTCCCTTATTATACTGTAGGTTATACGGTACACTCCGCCCCTTTTATTTTAATAGTGTATCAACTGTTTTTTTTACTGGGGCACTATGCTAAACGAATATGTTTACTCTTAACATATAAACATCTACCATTTGTTTACTTAGTAACTTAATAATATCAAATTATAACAAAGTAACATGATAATATCAAATTACAGGCAGTCCCCAAGTTACAAATGTATGACTTACTGACAAATCATACTTACGAACGGAGGGAGGAGAACACCATCCGCCATTTTAGGTCATTGCTATTAACACTGCGTTGAGTGTATAACTTTGTATTTGGCCTAAACATTTCTTAGCAAGATTCACCCTGACCCCCCCCCCCCCCCCTTTTCCAGTCAGCACCGCCACTTGTCCCATTTAGGACAAGTGGAGTTTAGGACCTGGAGCAGCACAAGACCCGCCGCCCATGACTGCTGCTGTTTTTTTTTTAATTAAGTGCGATTATGAACAATAGCCAGATCAGAAATGCTGATCAAGTCAACTAGTTCCTAAAGAAAACTCTGATAGGCCAATCAGATGGTTCACTGCTACTCGGTGATAGAACATAAAATCTGCAGCTTACTGTTCCGTTGATGGATGATGGAAAACGATCGCAATTGAAAATAAAGTGGAAATAATAAAGCAATTGGAAAGAAGTGAAACGCCATCGGTCATTGGAAAAGCTTTAGGCTACAGTCGGTCAACGATCAGAACAACTTTAAAGGATGCAGGTAAAGGACAAAGTGAGAATAATGGAGCATGTGAAAGCCCCGATGAAAGCTACAATTATTACTAAACAACGCAGTGGTTTAATTATTGAAATACATACATTTCTTAAGTGTTTTATATGCATAGAAAAGTAAAATATATACTATATATTAAGACAAACATTTGAATAACTGACGCTAAATAAAACCGATGTACCTGTTCCGATTTACATACAAATCCGACTTAAAGACGGACTCAGGTACGGAACTCATTCGTAACCGGGGACTGCCTGTATAACAAACCTTTTCTTTTACTTTTGATCTAAGACCCATTTATAACTCAAGTATCTGGGAGGGTCTTCTCTGCCTCTCCAGGTAATGTCTATCAATAACTTGTTTGTTTTAATACAGATTTCCATATAAAAGTCATGAAAAGTTGACCTCTGAGCATAAGGAGTTAAGAAGATGTACGCCTCCAACTTACTAAGAGTTCTAGGCAGCAGATCACCTCCGTATAATGAAGACTCCTCTGTGCAGCTGTCCTGGATACATACGCATCTTTGTGCTATCACTTGTCTTCCTTACCCATATCTCATTTGTTCCAACTGAGCTAATTACACAGCTAATCTTCGTATTCTCCTCAGATTCCAAATAGATAGCCTGACCTTCATGATACGATCTTAGCGTAATATAGCTTTCCATCTTCTATTCGTGCTTCATATCTTTGTGCTGGAGATTCAGCAGGAGTGCTGGGAAGATGCTCAGGAGAAGACGGAGATGCTGGTCTTTTCAGAGATTTAAGCTTATTGAGAGTTTGCAGATCTTCCATTATCTTTTCATCTGTTAACATGTAATTTAACTGCACAGGTGCAGGTTTTCGTCTTTTGTCTGTAATTGGAACAGGGTCATTAGGTCTCCTCCTTTGTTTCCTAGTTGTTATTGACTTTACCTCCATAGAATCTCCATAGTGAGTTCCATTGTCAGCCTCTCATTCTCAATCATCTTTTTCTTTTCTTCTAACTCAACCTTTTTATCTTCAAATTCCTTCGCTGCTGCTTTCTTCTCTTTAGTATAATTCCTTTCCACTTGTTCTGTCTCCAGTTGCAGAAAAAGCTCTGCATTTTGTAATCTTTCCTTCTATTGTTGATCCAGTTTCCTCATCCTTTTCTGATACTCCTGCAAAGTGCCTTCTTGTAACTGCTGTAGCTGTCTTTTGAGAGATGTCATTTTCTCCTCGTACATCTGTTCTTTTACTTCCAGGTAGTCTTCATCATCCTGCTTTAAAAAATTTTTTTATTGAAGGAATGACACAATACAGAATACATAATGGATTATATTTTCCTCTATTTTGCTTTTATATTTTACCCCTAAACAAATCTCCCCTCACCCTCCCTCCCGGAACATACCATGGCAGCTACTGTATTTACAATACAACAATTCATAAATACAAGTATGGACATTTCACAGTCATACCCCCACACTACTTCAAGATAAAGGCCCACACACATTCACAACATGTCAGATGATCCAGAGTACACTCATATTACAATTCATCAGCTACCCTGTGAGGTAAACCATATGCGTGTTAAAAGAGAGGCAACTTCCCAAGTATGATCAAATGCCCTCAACTAGTAGGTAATTCCTTAAGACTCCCAAAATATGACAAGAAAGGTCCCTATTTTGAATAGAACTTTTTCACAGACCACCTCAAAGTGAATTTAATCTTTTCTAATTTCAGAAAAAAACATTACATCCTCTAACCAAGCAGCAGCAGATGGGGGAGTGGCAGATTTCCAGACCAGCAAGATTCTCCTTTGGGCCAAAAGTGATGTAAATGCAATGATATCCGACTGGTTTGCATTTAAACCCAAAGCATCATCTGCCACACCAAATACAGCTATAAACGGGCAAGGTCTCAGTGTCACCCCCAAAACCTCACTGATAATTTTAAAAACCAGTGCCCAATAGCCACCAATCCGAGGGCAAGACCAAAATGCATGCACCAAACCAGCTGGAGAGAAGGAACACCCGTCACAGCCAGCGTCTGTCCCGGGATATATGTCAGCAAGCCTGGCTTTACTTAAATGTACCCTGTGTAAAACTTTAAATTGTATGAGCCCCACTCTAGCACATGATGATAAGGAATGAACCCTATTCAATGCTTTTGCCCAATATTCCTCAGCCAGATCCATACCAAGGTCATCCTCCCACCTAGTCTTAGTTTTGTTTAGATCTTGAACTCCCAAAGACATCAGCTGAGAGTATAGAACAGAGATCAGCCCTTTATTATTAAAGCTAAGAGTGAGTTTTTACCACAACATAGCAGGTGGTAGATCAGGAAAGGAGGGAAATTTTTCCTTGACAAAGTGGCAAATTTGCTGGTATTTTAAAAAATGATTTTGCGGAAGGCCATATTTACTGCGCAGGTTATCAAAACTATCAAATATATTACCAGTGTACAAATCCTTAATGCGCAGAAGACCATTCAAACCCCATCGTCTAAAAACTGAATCAAGTGTGGAGGGAAGAAATAGATGGTTTCTATGAATGGGACCCAAAACTGAAGCTAATGTGAACTTATAGCGGCAGTGAAATTGATTAAAAATTTTGAGTGTGGAGAGCACGACTTGGTTAGATGTGAATTGAGAGGATTTCAATGGCAAGGAAGAATACACTAAAGCTGGGAAGATGAGGAGTGGCAAGACCGTGTCTCAAGCAGGCACCAGTTTATATCTGGCCGGTGAAGCCAAAATAATACCTTTTGAATGTTCGATGCCCAGTAATAATGAATAAAGCTAGGTAGACCCATTCCACCTACATCACAACCTCTTTGGAGAATGTCCTTATTAACCCTTGGGACCTTATTTTCCCAAATAAAGGAGGTTATAGCTTGGTCGACTGATTTGAAAAATAACTTGGGAAAGAAAACTGGCAAGCACTGGAACAAGTAAAGAAATCTGGGAAGTATCGTCATTTTCACTGATTGAATTCTCCCAGCTATAGTAAGGGGTAAACTGCGCCATCTCTCAAAATTAGCCTTCATTTGGCTAACCTGAGGCTTGTAGTTAGCTTCAAACACAAATGTAAAAGAGTGAGTAACGTGTATTCCCAGGTATACAAAACCATCTTGAGATAAAGGAAAAGGCAAAGATTCCTGTCGGATCTGTAGGGCCAAGTTATTAACGGGAAAGCATTTGCTTTTTTGAAGATTCAGTTTATAGTCAGAGAAGGCTCCAAATTGACCTAATAATGACACAATAGCAGGACTGCTACCTACAGGGTCGCTAACATGAAGTAAGAGGTCATCAGCATATAGGGATACACGGTGTTCCACGTACCCTCTCCTAACGCTTTGAAATAGTGTAGATGACTTAAGTGCAATAGAAAGAGGCTCAACTGCAATTGCAAAAAGAAGAGGGGACAATGGGCAGCCTTGGTGAGTGCCACATGTTAATGGGAAATAGTCAGATCGAAAATAATTTGTCTGTATACACGCTAAAGGCGAGTGATATAATAGCTCGCTACAAATATTCTGCCCAATCCAAATTTCTCCAAAACATTAAACAGGTATACCCACTCCACTCTATCAAACGCCTTCTCCACATCCAAGGAGATAACAACCTCCAGACTTGCAGAATCACTGGGTGAATAAACCACATCAGCCAGTTGATGGATATTAAAAAAAGAATGGCAGTTTTTAATAAAACCTGTTTGATCATCTGAGATTATCTTGGGAAGGGAGTGTTCTAAACGGCACGCAAGCACTTTAGCCAAAATTTTCACGTCCACATTCAAAAGTGAGATGGGGCGATATGATCCACATTGAGTCGGGTCCTTGTCCCTTTCAAGAAGAAGTGAAATAGGTGCCTGTGAAAGAGTAGGGGGTAAGGAACCATTTTCCAAAGATTCCTGAAACACTTCTAGAAGTACTGGTTATAAAATTTTTATAAGAAATTGTCTTTAAATTTCTTATAAAATTCTATCAGATAACCATCAGGGCCTGGGGACGTACCACTCTACTTAGCCATAATGGCATTATTAATCTCTTCCTGCCCAAGAGCCCAATCTAAATTCTCCACCTCCTCTGGTTCAAGGGTTGGTATTTCCAAATTATCTAAAAAATGTTCCATATTTGTTATATCTCAGGGAAATTCTGAAGTATACAGAGAGGAATAAAAAGTTGCAAAGATGTTATTAATCTCTTTTGGATTGCTTGTCAAGTTTTGGTGCGTGCCTCTTATCTGGGGAATAAGTTGTGATGAAAATCGATGCCTCAACTGATGAGCCATAAGCTGGCTCAACTTATCACCATATTCATAATAGAGGCCACGTGCCTTAAGAATTAATTGTTCTGATAGGTTTGTAGTTAGAAGATTAAACTTTGCTTGCAAATCAGCCCGGCTTTTATATAATTCCGCAGTGGGTCACTGATTACATCAGATGGTATAAACTGCATTATTTTGGTGATTAATATTGCCACCCCCCCCCAGGACCTGCTATTAAATCTGGAATGAAAAACCTGACTAATTCATGCTTTCCTTTCCGGGGAATGTGCTAAGACGGTAGCGCGATATCGATACGCAGCAGCCTCTCTGGCCTCTGGATTGGGGATTACCAAACGTTATGTGGTTTTTCTTGTGTAGTCTGTTTTGTGCTTTATTGTGATATCATTCCGGAGGATGTTGTCTCATTTTTAACTGCATTGTATTTGTGGTTTCTAAATGACAATAAACTGAATCTGAATCTGAATCTTTACGGAGTCTATTATGGTCTTCCACTCTTAAATGTGTCTCTTGTAGAAATAGTATATCTGCTTTTAGTTGTTTCAGATGAGAGAAAACTTTAGCTCTTTTAACAGGAACATTGAGCCTGTTTACATTCCAAGAAATAAACCTCACAGTGTGGCCTCCGTCAGCAGCACTCATGTTAACCACATCAAAAGACACACAGGGTCCACAATCCAAAACAGTGCGAGGGCATAAGCTACACACAATAACGCACAATGAAAAGAAAGTCTGGCCAATCCGTAACACACTAAAGAACAAGCTGCCATGGTAATCCCCCAAGACACTCCCCCCACACTTTTACACAAAACAAGAAAAAACAATTAACCCCCAAAACCTAGATCTACCTCCCCAGCTGAGGATGATCGCAGGCATTACCAAACAAAAATCTTCCAAAGTGTTCCCCATACAACCAAACTTTCAGTCTAATCTCCGGTGGCTTCGCTCCTTAGAATTTATACCAACACTTATTCTACCTTTAATAAATATAGGCTAAAGATAACACAGGTCAAGCAAAGCATTAAAAACACAAATAAAACTAGGAAACTAAACGCCAGAGATACAAATCTCAAATATTTACATTTTGCTGGTTGAAAGTTTTGGTTCATCAGATTCCGCAGCATAGCAGTTCGACCCAATCGCATTCCACAAATTAAACTGGAAAAAAATGAACAAAGAAGTGAATTGCGAAAAGTAAGTTTCCCTCGGCAGGAGGCCCCTTCAATGCTGCATGAATAACCTAAAAGAAAAGTCATTGCTCTTCTTGTTCTTCTTCTCCCCAGCATGAATGGTAAAACTCTTTGGCCACCTCTGGTGTATTGAAATAATGCTTTTTACTTTCATGGATGACCCGGAGCCAGGCAGGATACAAGAGGCCGAACCTGACCCCTTTCCCGTAAAGCAGGGATTTCACCTCCTTGAAAGCTGCTCGTTTTCTCCCCAGCTCCGCACTAAAATCTTCATGAGAAAACACGCGATGCCCGTGGAAATACAGCTCCTACTTCTGTCTACTGATGATGCGTTGCTTATCTTGAAAGAAGTGAAAGAGAACCAGGAACATTCTTGGCCTCATTTGCTTGGCTTCAGAGACTCTGGATGGTTTAGGCCTGACTCGGTGAGCACGCAAAAACACGAGAGGCCTCGGGAAGAAATTTGTCCCCAGCATTTCATCAAAAAACTCGGTCATAAATTTAACAGGGTCCGAACTTTCCAAATTTTCAGGAATGTCAACCACTCTCAAATTGGATCTCCGCGACCGATTTTCGAGGTCATCTAGTTTCCCCTTCAGAAATGCGTTGTCGCTGCAATGGCAACTTCAGTGCTCGCCAGTTGGTCACTATAATCATTCAGGTCATCTTCAACCTCATGAATGCGTTCGTCGTGTGACTCGTAATAAGACATAATTTGTTCCATGGTAGCATTCACTGGTGACAAAGCAACTTCAAGTTCTCTTTTCAGGGCAGAATGCATCGCTTGAGTCATGTCAGAAAGAAGTACTAAGCTAAGCCTCTCCAAATCATCGGGTAGCACAGATCCAACAGCATGCAATGGCACCTTTACTGTAACATCAGCTTTCTTTTTCCCCAGTTTTACTTCGAAGGTGCATTTTATTTGCCATGTCAGTGTCCAGTAAAATCCCGGGATGTTCACACTGTTAAATATTCAGTTATCTCGAGCATACAATGAAGATAAACAGGTAGATTTTCAATAAAAATCGGGAGCCACACTTACAGGCATCTACTCCCTCCATGTTTAACCTGGAAATCCCCATCATCATCCGGCAATATCTGTGTATCTGTCTCCCTTGCATCCTCTGTATCTTCATCTGAGTCGCAGCCATGGATACTGCGTTTGTCCACATCATCGACGCTGTCTAGCTCCTACTCATCATTGTAATAGTGGACAATGGGTGAGAGGAGAGCTGTGGACATCTTCCCAGCAGAGCTGTCCTCCTTTTTTTGACACAACTAGTGCCTTGATGGTGTGCCAATCCAACTGGATTTTCCTGAGCCATTCACATCCCAACAATGGTGGTCCTCCATTTTTTAGTACATAGAGGTTCAGCTGCTGTGTTTTGTCTCTGTAGGTCACTGTCACTTCAATTTTTCCTTTGGGATGCATTCTCTGTCCTGTGTAAGTCATTAGCAGTAGTTTAGTTCATTTCAGAGGTGTGTGAGAAAACAATCATTTGTAGTTGTTTACAGAGATCACTGTTAAAGCTGAGCCTGTGTCCAACTCCATTTTCAATCTCACACCTGCCATTTGTGGAGTGATCCATATTACTCTTCGATAGTCTGTCTCTTTCACGCTGTGAAGCTGCAGACAAGACAATTCACTTTTGTCTGAGTCATTTTCATCAGAATTGCTATCTTCCATGTTCTGTACATTGTTGTGTTTTGCTTTCTGGGGTTTCTTGTTTCTCTGTGTTTTGTCCTTTTCCTGCTGTTTACTAGCTTTGCATACTCTGCCAGAGTGGCCCTGTTTGCCACAGTTTCTGCATTCTTTGTCTTTAAACCAAGTCATCAGGGTCATGTGACATGTTCCCACAACAGTAACATTTCTTTCCTTCATTTCTGCTCAGTGACATTTTACTTGTAGCATATTCCAGAGATTTTTGTTGTACCTCTGAAGCACCCCGTGCTGCTGTTTCCATTGATATTGCAATGTTCAGGGCCTTCTCTAATGTAAGGTCTTTTACACCCAGGGGCTTCTTCTGTGTAGTTTCACAGTGCATGCCACACACTAACCTGTCGCCTCAATGCGTCCGATAGACCAGCTCCAAATTGACAATGTTCTGATAATTTGTGCAATTCAGCACAATATTCAGAAATGCTTTCATTTTTCTCTGATTCCATTTGTGAAATTTAAATTTTTCAGCTATGACCAGTGGCTTGGGATTTAAATGCTGTTGGAGAGCATTGAACGTTTTGTCAGCTGGCTTTTCACGGGTTAACAAGCTCTGCAGCAGCCCGTATGTTTTTGCTCCCATAATACCAAGTAAGACACTGGCTTTCTTTTCATCCTTAACATCATTAGCCTCACAATATAACTCCACTCTCTCAATGTAAGGCTACATCCACACTACACAGGATAAAACCATAACCGAAGCTTTTTCTCTTCGTTTTTATCCTCCGTCCACACTAAAATGGTGTTTCTGTCCCCCAAAACCAGAGCTTTTCAGAAATGCTTTCCAGGGTAGGTATTTTTAAAAACGCTGCTTGGGTAGATAAGTGTGGACGGGGTAACCAGAAACTTTTGAAAACACTGTCAGACGGCAGCGCGCTATTTCATTGTTTTCTTGAATGCAACCTAACAATTTCAGAACAAACTGCAACAAGACTGATGCCAGAAGAGTTAGAAATGTACTCACCAAATACTTTGACCCATAACTTACTGAATAAATAAGTATACTCACTTTGCCCTGTTTTCTGTCCTTGCTTGTATGAGGGTGGTTTACCTATTTATGCAAGTACTTCTCTGACAATAGATGTGTAACAGCCTAATGTAACATTGTATGGAAATACAAGATAACACTGATGCAGATAACAACACACACAAAATGCTGGTAGAACACAGTAGGCTAGGCAGCATCTATAGGGAGAAGCGCTGTCGACGTTTCGGGCCGAGACCCTTCGTCAGGACTAACCGAAAGGAAATATAGTAAGAGATTTGAAAGTAGTGGGGGGAGGGGGAAATGCAAAATGATAGGAGAAGACCGGAGGGGGTGGGATGAAGCTAAGAGCTGGAAAGGTGATTGGTGAAAGTGATACAGAGTTGGAGAAGGGAAAGGATTATGGGACGGGAGGCCTCAGGAGAAAGAAAGGAGGGGGGAGCACCAGAGGGAGATGGACAACAGGCAAACAACTAAATATGTCAGGGATGGGGTAAGAAGGGGAGGAGGGGCATTAACAGAAGTTAGAGAAGTCAATGTTCATCAGGTTGGAGGCTACACTGATGCAGACATGTTTTATACATTTAACAAGAGGCTTTATTAATACAACAGAGTTAGTCAGTTTTTCAATGTTTGTCGTCACCCGGGTCAATCTGTCCGTGAACTCCCTGTCGGTTGCCTCCATATGCTCCATTATTTGTTTTTATTTACTTTTAAGTTCTCCTGCACGAGAGCCAACAGCTGTCCGTTGTTTTAAGTTTTTCTAGTCTGTAACTACACAAATGCGCACTTTCACACCGAGATTCGACATCAAACAGATCGCTTGTTTTCGGTAGATGTGTCCTGCGCATGCGCAGTAGGAGGAAATTCACCGAAATCTCCGTTTCAATGTAGACAGAGATACTTCTAAAGACACATAGTGTGGACGCCTATCGTTTTTACGCAAAACCGGCGTTTTCAAAATTATCTGGCCTAGTGCGGATGTAGCCTAAGTTGCCCAGTCTGTAATGCCACTATCAAATGCTGTAATGGTTCCAATCATCGCCATCTTTGTTATGTTAATTTTCCCCATTTTCCCCTTGTTTTCTTTTTGACTCATGTGTCCTTTTTGCTAGCGCCATGAGCGCACTCCATCTAGGTATATGTGTTGCTCCTTTTTATCTCCCTTCGGGGCAGGCAGACCCTCAGCCCCTGGGGGTCAGCGTCAGCTGTGTTCTTGCCTGGACATGCTGCGGCTCCGACTGTGTCTCTTGGTTTCCCAACGTACCTGATCCCAGCTATGCTCCTGCTTCCTTTCGGACTCATGACTTTGCTCTGCCTCCTTCTCCCGCTCCTTGGCTCGATCCTTGCGCTCTTCCTCCGAGTGTCATTATCAATTAAAACATGGTGTTCTGGTACAATGTAGGTTCATTAACCTTGTCGCCAATTTGTTGTGTATGTGGCCTGGTTACACAACAATGCTATTAATAAAAACACTGGAGACAGGGGCTAAGGTTCATGATTCTTTACTGGCAGAATCCGAACATTAACACACACGTACAGATCAATACACACCTAATAACGCATTCAACGACATGTCACTAAAACATAAAGTAGTCCCTTATTTTACTGTAGGCTATACGGTACAAAAGTGAATTGGAGAAAACCGTAGGCAGCAGGGGAAATTAACAGAATCATTTGAAGCACTATATGTCCTAAGGAAATTGATTTAACTGCTTCAGAGGTAGGATTCAATGAATAGTATCCCATAATTTGCAGGGATTTTTGCTGAAAATAATGATGGGTTCATGGCATTTTGCAACACTGGTACCTAAAGACTGCAGAAATCCAAGAGATTTCTGGAAGAGATACCAGTGAGTCGTAAATTGTTGTGAAGTGGTGTATAACTTGCACAGATTAGCAGTATTATTTGAGGAAGCAGGAGCTCTCCATTAATATCCCCATGAGAAAACATAAATCACAAATATGAATTAAACTCTGTCCAGAAAGTGAAGGCTACTAGTTCCTGAAGCAAAGTCTCTGCTGCTGAATATGATCTACAACTCAGAACTGAAAACTGTAGCATGTAATTCTTGCCTACAGCATTTTTACATTCTTAAAAATGCATTTCTCAGCATTCGTCTTTCTTCCCGTATAATGATTCCGTCTTACTCCAACCTTCTCAGATTCAGAATCAGGTTTAATATCACTGACATATGTTGTGAAATTTGTTGTTTTGTGAGAGCAGTAAGCACAAAGCATAAAAAAACTATAAATAACAATAAGAAACACACACAAATATACTGTGTATATATAATAAATATTTCAAAAAGAAAGTAAAATACTGAGGCTCATGGGCTGGTTCATTGCCATTGCCATGCAGAAATCCAATGGTGGAAGAGTATAAACTGCTCCTAAAATGTTGAGTGCATGTCTTCAGGGTCCTGTAGGTTTCTTTCCTTTTCTCTATTACTTTCAATTTCAAATTTGACTTTATTTTACCCAGTTACTCCTCTTATTTCTTTGTCTATCCTAACTTATTTGGTTAAGGAGATACTCTTTTGGTCCCACTATTCACAAGCTGACCCTGCCATACAATTAGCAACTTGCACATCCAGTGAATTATGGTGCATATTGAGGAGCAGTTTTGTTTAGAGCTCAATCCATTTTACACTGTTCACCACCACTTATGCTTTGAAAGTTCTCAGTTATCAGGAGCAAATAATTCTCTGTTAGAGTAATAGCTTAATTTTTATATACTAATAGTATTACATAATCCAAAACACAATTAAGTTTTTATTTCTAAAATTTCTTTCCCTATTTCTCAGTTCCACACTAAATGAATGCCATTTTTTAAAACAAAAACATTTTTTTATTGCCAATCTGATAACCAGTTTTTTAAACCTATTAAAATGTATTGAGGAAGCATCCATTTTTGCCAAATGTTAGATTTTTAATTTGTTCCATTGTTCAAGATTTGTGGACTGGGAATCAGCACCATGGTGAACATTCAGATTGTGTTTAAATATTAATATTGATTATAATCTTCACAAATCAAATTTTGCTATGTGATAAATGTTGTAAAAGGGGTGAAATCTAAAATATGCATCATTCAATCCAGAGGGATATTCTTCACTATAAAATTTTGTTAATATTAACTTATTTTCTGAAGCCTGACGATTCCAGGTTTGAATTTGTTCAACAACAATTAATGAAAACTCAGAACATAAAATTACACAATCTTTTTGGAACCCTGATCAAAGACTTCAATTTCAATTTAGATGACTGAAATCTTCCCATCAGAGAAAGGGCACAAGTCTCCCCACCAGTGAGAACATCTTCCAAAGGCGGTACCTTAAAAAGGTGGCATCCATCCTCTAGGACTCTCGTCATCAGGGACATGCCCTTTTCTCATTATTACCATCGAGGAGGAAGAGAAGGAGCCTGATGACCCACTCTCAGTGTTTTAGAAACAGCTTCTTCTCCTCTGCCATGAGATTTCTGAATGATCAATAAACCCTTGAACGCTACCTTGCTATTCCTCTTTTGCACTGTTTATAACGTAATTCATAAATAGTTTGTTGTGACTGCACTGTGCTATTGCCACAAAAATCCAAGGTCATGAATAACGTCAGTAACAATATACCCGATAATGATTCCGAATCAAAGTTGGAAATGGAGTGCAGAGGTTTAGTAAATGAATATGGAGATGTGCACAGGAAAGGAAAGTGAGAAATAGACACCAAGAGAATATGACAGTTCTTGCTTAAGTAGTCTCTGGAATGAGGCAGGTAAGCAGAGGATACATTTAGAACTTATATCAGCAATGAGAGTATAAAGTGATATTATAGAAGATTGTCAGAAGCAACATCTCAACACTCTGTGTTAAGGGGATTCAAAGAGTTGGGAAGGAATTTTAAAGCAATTGACGATGCATTCAAAATGTTGTAACTTAAAGATATTTCACCTAGACCAATCTAGAGTTGGCTAGTTTTTCTTGGCTTCGCAACCACAATGTGTCCAATAGTCTCCCTCTGAGCCATAAATTTCAATGACCTATAAAAAGTCTCAGTGCCCCCATGTTGGAGCAGGCACCTTTAAGGAGATATTAAACTAAAGCCCCGTCCATCTTATCATATGGACTTAAAAAAATCTCAACCCAAACTATTCTGATAAATAGCAGGGAAGTACTGTATGTTCCTCTGCTCTGACCAATAATTATCCCTTAAAGTTAAATTTGAGTTTATAGTCACATTCACAAGTATGTGTATGCATAGGTACAATTATAAACATCGTATGAGGAGCATTCACAAGAAAAACATAATTAAGGGTAGAAACACTGAGTGCTAGTCAAGGCAGAAATAGAAAGACAGAACAAATGAATCTGTTTAACGTTCATTAAACTTTATACATTAAACATTGACACGGAGAGTCTGCAGAGAGATATGGATAGGTTAAGTGAGTGGGCAAAGGGTCTGGCAGATGGAGTACAATGTTGGTAAATGTGAGGTTATCCACTTCGGAAGAAAAAACGAAAGAGCAGATTACTATCTAAATGTTAAAAAAATTGCAGCATACAGCTGTGCAAAGGGACTTGGGAATGCTTGTACATGAATCACAAATGGTTGGTTTGCAGGTGCAGCAGGCTATCAAGAAGGCAAATGGAATGTTGGCCTTCATTGTGAGACATTGATTGAGGAGCAGGGAGGTTATGCCGCAATGGTACAAGGTACTGGTGAGGCTGCACCTGTAGTTCTATGTGCAGTTCTGGTCTCCTTACTTGAGGAAGGATATACTAGGTTTGGAGGTGGTACAGAGGAAGTTCACCAGGTTGATTCCAAAGATGAGGGGATTAGACTATGAGGAGAGATTGAGTCGCCTGGGACTATATTTGCTGGAATTCAGAAGAATGCGAAGAGATCTTATAGAAACATATAAAATTATGAAAGGGATAGATAAGATAGAGGCAGGAAAGTTGTTTTCACTGGTAGGCGAGACTAGAACTAGGGGACATAGCCTCAAGATTTGGGAGAGTAGATTTAGGACAGAGATGAGGAAATGCTTTTCTCAGAGAGTGGTGAATTTGTGGAATTCTCTGCCCAATGAAGCAGTGGAGGCTGCCTCAGTGAATATTTAAGACAAGGATGGATAGATTTTTGCATAGTAGGGGAATTAAAGGTTATCGGGAAAAGGCAGGTAGGTGGAGCTGAGTCCATGGTAAGGTTAGCCATGATATTATTGAATGGCGAAGCAGGCTCAATAGGCCAGATGGCCTACTCCTACTCCTATTTCTTATGTTCTTGTATACCATTGAAATAAGTATACTTTACTGCTTGAAGTATTATGGGTAAGTACTATGATGTTGTGGCCACAGAAGAGACTTGGTTGAGAGAGGGACAGGGTTTAAATATTTAAGAAAAGGTGTAAAAATGTGTGTGTGTGTGTGTGTGTGTGTGTGTGTGTGTGTGTGTGTGTGTGTTGGGGGGGGGGGGCGCCATTGTCAGGGACAATACCACAGCTGCACTCAGACAGGTCATTATGACGGGCTCATCTGCTGAGTTACTATGGATAGAACAACTTGAACATAAGAAAGGGATAATCACTTTGAAGGAGACCACGTCTGACATCTGTAGGGTGTCTATAGACAAAGTGCAGGCGCACAGGGTAAGTTCCAACAAGGATGGCAAGGTAAAGGTACTTTGGATCATGAGAGAGGTGGTGAATTTAGTCAAGAAGAAAAGGAAACATATTTACAGTTTAGGAAGCTAAAATCAACAGAGGCCTTGAAGATTATAAAGAAGTTAGAAGGGAATTAGAACTAAACCAGCATTAAAGAGAATTGCAAGGTCTTCTATCCATTGACCAAGAGCAGGAGAATAACCAGGGAGTGGGTAGGACCACTCAAGGAGAAATGAGGGAACAAGTGCTTGGAGGAAGACGATGTTGGTGAGGTCCTAAATGAGTACTTTGCATCAATATTTGCTAAGAGGAAGGATGTAGAGGATAGGATCAATGTTGATCATGATAATTTGCTAGGAGATTTAAAGATAAAGAAGGAGATATTGTTGGATCTTTTAAAAAAAACATGAAGGTGGATAAATCCCCAGGCTTGATGGTATACACCTCAGATTATTGAAAGTGATAAGATTGTTGTGGTCTTGTCCAGTATCTTTGTGTCCTTTCTAGAGACAGTCAAAGCCCTGGAGGACTGGCAAGTAGCTAATGTTGTTCCATTATTCAAGAAGGAAATGAGGCTAATCCTACAAGCTATAAAATGGTGGTCTCATGTCAGTGGTAGGGAAGTAATTGGAGACCTTCCTTATGGATATAGGATTTATAAGTATTTGGAAAATCATGTCCTAGTTTGGGAAAGTCAGCATGGTTTTGGGTGGGGCAAGTCACGTCTTAATAACTTAATTGAATTTTTTGAGGAGGTAAAGAAAGTGTTTGATGGAGGTAAAGCTGTTGAAGGAATCTACAGTAATGTTTAGGAAGGCATTTGGCAAACACCCTTATGAGAGTCTCATCCAGAAGATTAAGATGCATAGGATTCACAGTAAGTTGGCTGTTGGGTTTAGAATTGGATTGCCCATAGAAGATGAAAGGCTGTGCTCGATGGGTCTCAGTCTGCCTGAAGGTCTGTGACCAGTGGGAGACTAGCAGGGCCATTGCTATCTATGAGATATATAACTGATTTGGATGAAACTGTTGATGAGTGGTTTAGTAAGTTTGCAGACAATACAAAGATTGATGGTGTCATGGATGGCATGGAAGACTGGCAAAGGATGCAGTGGGATATAGATCAATTGCAGATATAGCAGAGAAATGGCAGATGGCGATTAACCAGCCAAATGTGAAGTTTTGCACTTAGGGAGATCAAATGTAAAGGGACAGAATTCGGTTAATGGCAAGTCTCATAACTATGTTGATATACAGAGGGATCTTGGGGGTTCAAGTCCATAGCCCCCCTCAAAGTAATTACACAAGTAGTTAGCGTGTTGAAGAAGGTAAATGGCATGTGTAAGTAATTGAATTTCAGATTTGGGAGGTTATGTTGCAGCTTTATAAAGCTCTCTGTAGGCTACATCTGGAGTACTACATTCACTTCTGGTTACTCCATTATAGGAAGGATGCTGAGACTTTGGAGAGAGCGCTGAAGAGGTTTAACAGGATGCTGCTCGGATTAGAGGGCATGTCCTATAAAGAGAGTTTGGACAATTTGGGTTGTTTTCTCTGGAGCAGCAGAGGCTGAAGGGAGATCTGATTAAAGTTTATGGGAACCTTAGGTAGAATATTCTTGGTTTCTTTTCCCAGGGTTGAAATGTCTAATTCTAGAGGAGAGCATCAAAGGTGAAAGGGATCAAATTCAAAGGATGTTGTGGGGTAATTTGCTTTACACAGGGAATGATAGGTGATATGCTACATTTATGACACCCATCACCAGTGACAGTGAAGGCAAATACAACAGAGAATTTCAAGTGGACTTTAGGTAAGCACATGAATGTGCAGGAAATGGAAGGATGTGGATATTGTATAGGCAGAGGAATTAGTTGGACATTTGATTACTAATTTAATTAGTTCACCATAGCATTATGTGCCAGAAGGTATTTTCCTGTGCTGCATTGTTCTATGCTTGAAACACAAATTGTAGAAAGCTTTTACAAGAAAGCACAATTTGAATAACAAAAAATGTCAACTTTAGTGCAAAGTAGTCACAGCATTGCTAAAGTGCAGCGATTAGTGTTTTAACAATAATTTCAGGGACCAAATGATTGAAAGGAAGTAACTGTTCTTGAACCTGATAGTGTGGGACTTGAGATCCTTCTGCCCAATGCTAGCTGCAAAAAGATGGCATGACGCAGATGGTGGGAATCTTTGATGGTAGATGGTGCTTTCTTGAGACAGCACTTCCTGTAGATACTGCCAATGGTGAAGAAGGTTCTGCATGTGATGTATGTGGTAGAGTCCACTACTCTATATAGCCTCCTCTAAAAGGAGACAAAAATAAACTAACTGAGCAATATTACAGATAGATGATATAGCCCATAGAAACACAAAAATCAAGAGCCTATATTTCAAAATCTACTATTTACGACTCCAACCAATATGGGTATTCCTTGGTTATATTTGCAGCAATGAAATGCTTGAAGTAGATTAAAAGATTGGATCAAAATGAAGGGCTTGTACTGTGCTCTACTGTTCTATTAGCTGTTGAACACCCTACCTGAAAACACTGGGCATAAGATATAAAGCGCATGATGTTACTCTTTTGGCAGAGAGTCTGAATCTCTGGTATTCAGATGTGTTTTGTTACTTTCAAACTGTGATTTGCACATAAAATAGCTTGGTCTCCTCGATGACTGTTAAATGTTTTTCATTTTGAAGATAAGAGAAGTTGCTGATGAAATTAACATGTAATGATTTTTCTTTCCCTAGGAACTCCAGTGAGGCAGCATATTCTTAATTGAAATCAATATCTCTGTAGTCTGTATTTGTAAGTCTTGCTTAATAAAGTACAGACAGCGTAACTTGAACTTGACAATTTTGTACACCATAGGGCAGATTTTATAACTTGAAACAAAATAGAGCTCCAGTTCTGTACCAAAGAGAGCTTAACATGTCTCAGCTTTACTGACCTACTTTCCAGTAACCTTTATGAATTCAGTTTGACAACGTTGTGTGAAATGTAATGCCAGTTCAATTTTCATCTCTAGCTTTTGCTTTCTGAGAATTGGACCTAGGATAATACATTGCCGTCCATATACCAGGGTCACGGATGTCTCCAAGTGGCTGTAGAATAGTCTGAAGGGGGTGGGGAAGCAACAAGTCGTTATTGTACACGTTGATACCATCAACAAAGGTAAAGCGAGGGGGTGAGATCTTGCAGAGTGAAAATTGGAAGCTGGGCAAGTTAAAAAGCTGAACCTCAAGGGTTGTAATCTCTTGATTAGTCACGTCACCAACAAGCTAGTGAGGGTAGAAATAGGAGGAAGGGCAGGTGAGTGCCTGGCTGAGGAGCTACTGCTGGATGTAGCATGGTAGCGTATTGATTAGCATAACACTATTACGGTACCAGCTGTAAGACTGGGGTTTCTGCTGCTGTCTGTAAGGAGTTTGCACATTCTCCTGGTGACCATGTGGGTTTTTGGTTGTGTAACACTTACCCACAGGCTGGTATATGTCTAGGGGAAAAAGGAGATCCAGCCACTCTCCAACCCACCTCCCGTACACGCAGGTGCTGTGAGCAGGTGCCCCTGATCACTATGGATTCGCCTGGGAAGGCCGTAATGCACAAAGTACTTCTCCCATAACACCTTCGCCACTGTCGTCGCCTTCTGATCCTTGGTGGGAAATGCCTGAGCATAGCGAGTGTAATGATCGGTGATGACTAATACATTCGCGGTGTTGTTGGTGTCAGGCTCGATCGACAGGAAATCCATACATACCAGGTCCAGAGGTCCCGCACTCTGCAAGTGCGACAGTGGAGCCGCCAACGCTGGCAGGGTCTTCCTCTGGATGCAACAGTATTCTTCGACGTCCCCCCTCATCCGGGGCCAGTAGAACCGGTCTTTGAGTAATCCATATGTCTTTTCCACCCCCAAATGTCCAGAATCATCATGCAAGGCCTGGAGTACAGCCTGGTGATACTCCTCCGGCAGGACCAGTTGCCAACAGCGGGGTTGGTCCGGAGGCGTCGTTACCCGGTACAAGATTTTGTTCTTTAACTTCAACCGAGACCACTCCTTCAACAACAGAGGCACACATGGGTGTTTCGCCTTCTCAGCCAACGCCCCATCCCCCTTCTCGACTGCTCTCCACACTGTGCCAATGCCCGGGTCATTTTGCTGAGCAGTTGCCACTTCCCCCGGACTCAGTTCTGGCAACTGTTTAGTCCCCAGAGCGGTCAGGTCACAGTAAACTAGGGGTATGGCGTCGTCAAAAACCCCCAAATGGTCCACGGCTCGTTCCAGCCTCCCTCTTCCCTCGGCCTTCACGGTGATAACAAACTGACACATCGCCTTCACTCCAGGGGCAGGGACACTCTCCCACTCCTCGTCCCTCTCCTCCTCCCCCGGCTCCCGACGAGACAATGCATCCGCATCGACATTCTTGCTTCCGGGGCGGTACCTCAGGCTGAAATCATATACCGACAAGGCCACCAGCCACCGAGGTCCTGTGGCATCCAGCTTCGCCGAAGTCAAAATATAAGTGAGAGGATTGTTATCCGTTCTCACCTCAAACTTGGCTCCGTACAGGTAATCGCCCAGCTTGTCCACCACCGCCCACTTCAGCGCCAGGAACTCCAACTTGTGAGTGGGATAGTTTCTCTCCGATGGCGACAAGCTTCGGCTGACAAAGGCTACTGGTCTCAATGCTTTGCCATGCTCCTGGTACAGAACAGCCCCGAGACCCTCTCGGCTGGCATCCGTGTGCAGCACATATGGCTTCTGGGGATCGGCAAAAGCCAACACCGGGGCCTGGGTCAGGGACCTTTTCAAAGATTGGAACGCCTCTTCACATTGATCATCCCATCTCGAGCCAAAAGGTTCCGCCGGGTTCCAGTATCCTCCAGCATCCTGCCTCTGGTTCCCCGTCCTCTTCTTCCCCACCGGGGGATAGCCACACAACAGCTGAGTCAACGGGTGACACACTTTGGCGTATCCTTTCACAAATCGCTGGTAATACCCACAGAACCCCAAAAATGAGCGCAGAGCACCCACTTTCTGGGGTCTCGGCCAGGTGGTCATGGCCTCTATCTTGGTTGGATCAGTAGCCACTCCCTCTCGCGAAATGATATGGCCAATGTAGTTAACCGACGACTTGCAGAACTGGCATTTGTCCAGGGAAAGCTTCAACCCTTCTTCATTAAGCCGGCCCAACACCTTCAACAGCCTCTCCTCATGTTCCTCCAAAGTCGATCCAAACACTATCAAATCATCCAGGTACACCAACACCTCCAACAGATTCATATCCCCCACAGTTCTCTCCATGAGCCTCTGGAAGGTGGCTGGGGCTCCGGATATGCCTTGGGGCATTCGTTCAAACTGAAAGAACCCCAGAGGACAGATAAAAGCGGTCTTCTCTTTATCAGCCGCGCTCATCGGGATCTGGTAATACCCACTTCTTAAATCCAGCACACTGAACCACTTCGCACCGCTCAGGCAGGCCAACGCATCCTCGACTCTTGGGACAGTATATTGATCAGGGACAGTTCGCCGATTCAACGTCCTGTAGTCAACACACATGCGCACTCGCCCATTCTTCTTCCGTGCCACCACTATTGGGGACGCATAAGGACTTCGAGACTCAGCTATGATTCCGGCCTCCTTCAACTTGCACAAGTGCTGTCGCACGTCCTCAACATCTGCCGGAGCCAGCCGCCGGGATCTCTCTCGGAACGGGGTGTCCTCCGTCACCCGGATGGTGTGGCGAGTGCTTTTGGAGCAGCCAACATCAAACTCGCCCCGAGAAAAAACAGCTTCCATCTTCAGCATCTTCTCCACTACCCTGCGTTTCCTCTCCGGCGACACTGGGGAATCCCCGAAGTTAAAGGCTTCAGCGGTCAGCTCCCTTCGATGCTCCGATCTCTCCCCGTTAGGGGTCCGCACTGGTGCGCTGGACATTACCGTCACCGGGAACAGATGTGCCAGCGGCATTCCCCTCTTAAAGGTGATCTCTCTTGCCGTGGTGTTCCTGACACTTATAGCTATACGCCTCGCATGTACCACCCCTGGTCTCTGCACTTCGGGCCTCACCAGCGCCCCCGCTGGAAATCGTGTCTCCCCTTCAAGATCGTCTGGGGCGTCTACTAACAGAGCTTCTCCCGTCGGCACTCCTGGGAATCTGGGGGTCCCCATCACTAGGGCTACCTCCCCGGGTCCGATAACCTTGGGCCTCGCCTGCGTACACCACACCGTCCCTCGTTTACACTCCGGGTCCAGCCCTTGGGAGGCAACCCCTTCTGCGAACACTGCTCGAAACACTGGATGCACTGAGAGGGTCTCCAGAAAGTCTTCCCCCCCTTTGTCCTTACAAGCTCCCAGGAGCCGTCGCACAACTGGGGAGTTAGTCCCCACCAGGAGGGCAGCACCACCGGTTTCCACCGGGTCAGGACACACCAACACCAACGTCTCAATAGCTTCCGACACTCCCACATCGCCCTCCGAGAACTCCAATCTCACCGATAGGTACCCATCGTACGGGTAGTCACCCTCGCTCACACCCCAAATCTGCAGGGCGTCAAATGGTGTTAAGGGCAAATGCTTTAGATGTTGATTGTAGAAAGACCGGTACAATAAGGTCACCTGCGATCCCGTATCAAGAACGGCTTTTGCGTAAATTCCCTCTATCCGTAGACCCACATTGGCACGGGGTCCTACCAGCCCATCCGGAACAGAGGCGTGGGCACCCGGTGGTCTTCCGGCTGATCTCTGGGAACGTGTTCCTCCAGAGGCTCCAGTCCGTTCCCTCACTGAGCCTCTCCTAAGTTTCCCGACACCTCTCCCTTTTTAGTCATAGGGGGGCTTGTCCTCCGCGGGACTCCTTGTCTCTCACAATCCCACCTAAAGTGACCCTCCTCTCCACAGCTATAGCACACCCTCGGCCGCCCACAGTCCCGCCTGAAATGCCACCTCTTTCCCACAGTTAAAGCACACACTGCCGGCCGTCCCTCCTCTCCCAGGATGGCTCCTGCTCCCAAACCACTGCACTGATCGCCCCTGAGAGTAGGTACCTCCCCTGTCCCTCCCCTCCAAAGGGGGTTCCCTACTCCCCGGGGGATTGTCATTCCTCCACTCAGCCACCACTTCCTGTATCGCTGAGGATCGCTCCCGTAGGCCCGTGCCCCTTTTTCGCCCCAACGCTCTCTCTTCCTCTCGCACCTCTCTAATCAGTTGCCCGAAGGATGGAGGGGGACCTTTCCTATAAGCCTGCCGGATAGTCCACGCCACCTTGTCCTCCTCCAGAGAGCCACTGAATAGCTGACTCATCCTCACACTAGCCACATCAGTCGCCTTCACTACCCCCCGGCGCCGCAGCCCCGAGAGCATCCCCTCCATCCTAAATATGTACTCGGAGAGCTTTTCCCCTCTCCATTGTTCCAGGCGTTGAAACTCTGCTAAAAGCAGCCAGGGTTCCCCTGACAACCCAAACGCTCCCTCCAAAACTTCTAGGCAGTCCTCCACTGAGGCCCCAGGCTTCTCAGCTTTCAACTCCCGGACAGTTTTGGCTGCTAAACCCCTCAAACTTCCCACCAATCGCTGCCTCTTCTCCTCCTCCGAGCCTGGCCACTCCTCTAACATCAAAGACGTATGCTCGATCCAGGTCTCATAGTCCACCTCCCCATCCGGAGTAGGCTTGGCTCCGGAGAACACCCCCAGCTTCAGCCGTGGCCTCTCGGCCACCCCCACCAGGGAATTAAGTGCGGCTGCCAGCTCCGAGGCTTCCACCCTACCTGGGGAGCGGGGCTTAGTCACGACTCCCTCCTCCCACCTCCCTTTACTAGTGCCGGGCACCTCTCTGGGGTCCACCTCTAGCTCTAACTCCTCCTCCGATGTCTCCTCAGCCTCATCCTGGTAGGAGTGGAGCCCCCACAGCCCCTCCTCCCCCGGTACACTGACCGTCGCCGGCAGTTCCACCGTCCTGACTTCCGCACTTGTACGAACCAACACCCAGCTAGACTCTACCTCTTTACCACACCGTCTAGCTACCAATTCTACCTGCCCAATACCCTTCACCGAACTTAAACCCCGCACTATCGCGTCTCCCGAAACTCGAAAATCCACTCCGCTCACTACGCATGCGTACTGTACTGGTACACCTTCAAACTGGCACCAACAAACAAACTTATCTCTGTCCATCTCCGCTCTGCTGCCTGCGCGATTCCACAGCCCCTGACAATCCAATCCGGGACGAGCACCCCACAAATGCAACCCTTACCCAACAGGCTGGTATATGTCTAGGGGAAAAAGGAGATCCAGCCACTCTCCAACCCACCTCCCGTACACGCAGGTGCTGTGAGAATCGAGTTAATGCCTCGCGCCCGCCAACAGTATCAAACCCACAACAAATACCGTTATGACATACACTTTATGGGGTTTACTAAAATTAAAAAAATAGTAGGCAATACAATATATATATATATACAAGGAAAAAACAAAAGGCGCCAACTTATCAAAGTTCAGTCTGTTTAGTGCACTCGTTGGAGCTCAATCAACGAACCAATTGACCCATCCGGCCGTCGCACCTGGGACCACCCCGGTGGTCTTACGAGCAGTCCAGCACACGTCCACCTTCCTCGGCGTCTTCCTCGGCCTCCCCCAAAAAACCCGCGAAAACCCCTCCCCCAAGTTCCCAGCATCACAAGACACAATGACATTCCCCATTGATTAACAAGTGAATACAATTACCATATCAGCCATTCTAAAGTGAAACAACGGCGAGAGAAACACTTATCCGACAAAGAAACATTCCTACTTGTAACAAACCAAAGAGGCCATTTTGAGTAACATACCCAGGACATTGTACAGTTGGTATTCAGGTTCCCTCCCACATTCCAAAGACTTACAGTTAGGTTTGCCGAGTTCTGGTCATGCTATGCTGGCGCTGGAAATGTGACAACACTCGTAGGCCGCTCAGCTCAATCCTTTCATTAGAGGCAAACGGTGCATTTCACTGTATACTTCGATGTACATGAGACAAATTTAATCATCAACCTTTTCAATACTTGATTCAGGTTCTTCTGGGGCAGAGGTGACCTGTACAAGAAAGATGGGTTCAACCTGAACTGGAGGGGAACCAGTATCCCGGCAGGGAAATAAGCTAAGCTGCATTTACTTCAATGGACTAAGCCTGACAGGTAAGGCAGATAAACTCAGGGTATGGATAAGTACCTGAGAACTTGTAGAGGGCTGGGCAGGACTGGCAGCGCTTTGGGATACACGTGCTAAGAATGTAGTGGAGGTGAGACTGAGAGAGGACTTGATTTTTGATTAGGAAGACATCAGATCATTATTGAGAGAGGATCGCTTAGTGAATCTGTCAGGGTAAAAATACAAAGGGAGTGATCACTTCGATTGGACTCCCTCCTCATCCCTGATAAACACTGGGAATTACTGCAGCAAATACCATATAGAGAGGTTGCTGATAGCTGTAAGAATTATTGGGTTTTAATAATAGGTGAATTTAACATCCTTAATATTGACCGGCCCTGCAATAGTCCAAAGAGCTTGTTGGAACAAAAATTATTGTATCTAGAAAAGCTTTTTTTCAAGCATTATGTAGATGGCCTTATAGGATTAGAGGAAACTTTGGACAATTTTGCCAAAACTTCAGTGATGTTTTATTTGCTTTAAAGTGCTGGGGATAATTTACTAATTCAACAAGGTTAGTTTGACAGGGACTTAATGCAAAGGGCCACAACTTGAAAAATGCTGCTGCCTCATGTCAAAGGATTCTGACACAGAATCCTTATAAACAATTTTTTTTCAGGGTGCTTGTTCTTTAACTAAACTGCTTTGTTTCCAAACAAATGGTCCTGCAGTAGCAGAGGGTTAGGACCCTACATCTGCTGTTCACACTGTCATGTCAAGTGGTAATCATATCTGGCTGTACAATTACGGCTGCAGAAAGTGTCAACTTACCCTGAGACTGAAAGGTAATAGTTTTCTGCAGTGAATTCAGGTTAGTTTTCTGCATCAATATGTCTCAGAGCCCGTGAAGCAACAGGCTATAATAAGTTTAGCATTGATTAATGAACCAGTCTAACAGTGCAACGTAATTTAACATGCAAGCATATTTATTTAAAAGTGGTCAAACAATAACAACATTGGATGTAATGTTCAGAAGAAACACAAAGGTGCTGTTTATGGCTAACTTGCATGATGTTAAAAAAGACTATCCAATATGAGGAGGGGTGACTGTCTTATTAATGGGCAAAACAACTTTGGCATATTGGGACGTGTTCAAACAATTAATTGTGATGTTGTAAATAAAATAATTAGAAGAACGGATGATGTATTAAGTTATCTTATACTCAATGGCCACTTTATTTGATACAGAAGATACCTAATAATGAGCCCTCTGAGGGTGTTTCTGTATGCTTGTGGTCTTCTGCTGCTGTAGACCATCTGCTTCAAGTTTGACATTTTGTGCATTTAGAGATACTCTGTTGTACACCACCGTTGTAATGTGTGATTATTTGAGTAACTGTTGCCTTCCTGTCAGCTTGAGCAAGTCTGGACAGTGTCCACTGATCTCCCTCATTGACAAAGCATTTTTGCACCATTCTTCTTGAATTCTAGAGACTCTTGTGCATGAAGATCACAGGAGATCAGCTGTTTCTGAGATACTCAGACCACCCAGTCTGGCACCAGCAAACATTCTACTGTCAACGTCACTTTGATTATATTTCTTCCCCATTCTGATGTTTGGTCTGAACAACAAATGAACCCCTTGACTATGTTTGTATGCTTTTCTGCATTGAGTTGCTGCTACATAATTGGCTAGTTATATGTTTGCATTAATGAGCAGGTGTACAGGTGTACCTAATAAAGAGGCTACTGAGTGTATTTTACTATTTCTTTATACTGTAGGACATGTGGATGTTTTTTATGTGGACTTAGAGGGACATTTGATAGAATCTCCCATAAGAAAATGTTGAATGTATACTGCGTATGTTAATCAAAATGGCTTCTTTGTTTGTTAAAAGTAAAGTTGCTTCTTTGTTATGCTAACTGGTGAGAAAGTGTTGTCTGGCAGAGCATTTTCAAAGCTTCTCGCAGTCTGTTTAGGTTTAGAATTGCTGATAATGGAGATTGTATTCATTTGTTAACCAATGGGGTTGGATGTCATTTTTTTCTTGTGGGTCTGGGAGCTGGGATTTCGCAGTCTTTCTGAGGATCGGGAAGGAAGACGTCAAAGAAGGTGGACGTGTGCCACAATACTCGGTTGACCACTTCGGGTGGTCCCAGGTGTGAGGTCGTGGAGGTTGGAGGGGAGCAAAGATGGGTCGAACAGTTCGATGTTTGAGCTCCAACGATGTGCACTAAATTGACTGAACTCTGATAAGTTTTGGCACCTTTTTCTTTATTTTCTTTTCCTTCATATATACTGTATCATTAGTAATCACTTAGTTCTAGTAAAATCCTTAAAGTATATTCTATAACTGTATCTGGTGTGAGCTTGATATGGTGTGTGCGATGCTGCATTAACTTGTTGTCCACAGCACCTATGTATACAGGAGGTGGGATTGGCGAGTGGCTGGAATTTTCCCCCTAGAGTTATACCAGCCAGTTGTGTAAGCATTACAAATGTCATGGAACTGAATCAATATTATTGAGCCAGTCAGGAAATTTGGTGAGCAAAAGGGGATGGGATAATAGACAGAAGCTGAAAATGGCAGAATAAAACTATTGAAATCTAGTAACAGTCTGTATTGTGACTGCGACAACTCATCAGCCTTATAAATAGCTTAAACGATAGGATGGTGAATTAGGCGTTTGAGTTCGCCAATAATCCATTGTAAGCTAGAGACAGAAGCAATTCAATTGCAAAGAGTTATTCATAGAATAAATGAATGGACAAAATAGCCCGAAAAGGGAAGAACAGATGAACTGTATGCGATCCTCAGAATAATCACAAAATTGGTCAAAAGCAAACTCGCACTGGGAAAGAAATGCTGAAGTGTGGCCTACACAGTTCTTGACAGTACACAGTAAATTCAACACAGCCATCAGCACTTTGTTAAGCAGCAAAAAACACAAGGGCATCAGTTCTTATAGGCCGATTCTCTGTGGCATTCAGAAAGAAGCAGAATTTAATATGGTTGCCATGGAGTAGAGAAAGGCTGTATGTGGAAGGAGAATGAGAGAGCTTCAATTTTGGAGAATAAGCTACATATCAGAAGGGAGACCCTTTGGACCAGAGGTGTATGCTTGAAGATCCACTAAGCCAGCTGGGTCAACTGTTGACTTTAAATTTGAAATAGAATTTTTTTAACTGAAGTACTAATGAATATGACAAAAGATGGGCTCATGGAATTAGGCCACACATCATCATAACCTCACTAAAGAAAGAATGGGATGGATGATCTAACTATATTTTGGTTCTAATGTTCTTAATACTGCAGAACATACATTTTGTCTTGATTTCAATTCTTCTTGCTCATTATCAGCTGCTCATTTTCCTCAAGTCAAATGCTGAAAGGTTCACAGTCCAATGATATTTATCTCCTTTCTAGATTATGCTGTTTCTCCTAGAAGCTGCACAGACATCCCATGACCATTGTATTTCTGGACTGGCACTACTTTGTGCCCTACAGAAAGGTAAGTACTGTACTTGCAGCTCTTGATGACTGTGCACAAAAGAGCGCCACTAGAGATCCCTGGGCTTCAGGGAACATTTTTACGATGCCTTTAATATACCCAAAGATACATTCATCAATGACTTTCCCAATTCACATCATAACTGCATGCAAGGTAGTACCACCTCTTCATGTACAGTTGCCCAGTCCCATTACAACCTTAGTCTCTACACCATTAGATCTTCTTGTGCGCTCTTGTGACATGTTTTAGTCACTTGTTCTGACTTCCCTGCTCTTCAGAAAACCTTACATTCCTTGCACTTACAAACCTTATATTTGCTGCACTTGGATAGGCTCTCCCCAGAGACTTGATGTCACTGCATCATTACCTATAGCATATTCACTGAGCAACTCATATATTTTCATCATTCTCTCTTCCCCTAGTATACCTTCTCTGGCCTCATTTTATATATATAGTGGTTATCAAAGTTTTGTTTTCCATGATTACTTTGTTGGAGATGCAGATGCTGAGTAAGGTTTTGATGCATTAGGTTGCTCTAGACTTATTGATTCCTCTTGAGAGTACCTGAGGGGTAGTTTGCCAGGGTGAGGTCAGTGCATTCCACAGCTTGAGTGGTTCTAGAAGCACATCATCACCCAGTTTTTCTGATCTCAAAAGCACAAACTGCAGCTCAAATATTACACTCAGTGGCCACTTTATTAGGTACACCTGTTTGTTAATGTAAATATTTAATCTGCCAATCATGTGACATCAACTCAGTGCATAAAAGCATGCAGGCATCATCAAGCGATTTGGTTGCCTAAACCAAACATCAGAATAGGAAGAAATGTGATCTAAATGACTTCGACTGTGGAATGATTGTTGGTGCCAGATGGGGTGGTTTGAGTATCTCAGAAGCTGCTGATCTCCTGGCATTTTCATGCACAACAACCTCAAGAGTTTACAGAGAATGATGCGACAAACAAAAAAAAAATCCAGTGAGTGGCAGTTCTGTGGCCAAAAATGCCTTGTTAATGAGAGACATCAGAGGAGAATGGCCATACCTATTCAAGCAGACAGAAAAGCAGTAGTAACTTAAATAACCACATGTTGCAATAATGAAGTGTAGAAAAGTATCTCTGAACACACAACATGTCGAACCCTGAAGCGGATGGGCTACAGCAGCTGAAGCCCATACACATACTCAGCGAATCTGGGACATAGACTGGGAGACCGTTTCGCTGAACACCCGCGCTCTGTCTGCCAGAGGAAGCAGGATCTCTCAGTGGCCACACATTTTAATTCCAAGTCCCATTTCCATTCTGATATGACTATCCATGGCCTCCTCTAATATCAAGATGAAGCCACACACAGCTTGGAGTAACAACACCTTATATACCGTTTAGGTAGCCTCCAACCTGATGGCATGAACATTGACTTCTCTAACTTCTGTTAATGCCCCTCCTCCCCTTCTTACCTCATCCCTGATTTATTTATTTACCCCCGCTTTTTCTCTCTCTCCCTGCCCATCACTCTTTGCCTGTTCTCCATCTCCCTCTGGTGCTCCCCTCCCCCTTTCTTTCTCTTTAGGCCTCCCGTCCCATGATCCTTTCCCTTCTCCAGCTCTGTATCCCTTTTGCCAATCACCTTTACAGGTCTTGGCTTCATCCTATCCCCTCCGGTCTTCTCCTATCATTTCGGATTTCCCCCTCCCCCTCTTACTTTCAAATCTCTTACTATCTTTTATTTCAGTTAGTCCTGACAAAGGGTCTCGGCCCGAAACATCAACATTGCTTCTTCCTATAGATGTTGCCTGGCCTGCTGCGTTCCACCATCATTTTGTGTGTGTTGCTTGAATTTCCAGCATCTGCAGATTTCCTCGCGTTTGCTTCCTAACACTAGTTTACTCTGCCTTAGTGATAAATGACTATTTGATAAGCATTCTTCATTTGAGGTGACCGACACTAATATAACAGCAGGAGTTAATAAAGTATCGAAAATCACACCACTTGGTGCATAGTTCTCCTGCGTCAAGGGATGATGTTTGAATTTTTCGTAAGATGCACTGAATTGACTTTATTTTTGCTGATGCACTAAGCCACTCTTGCATAAACAAAAATCGTTATAACTTACTCAACATTTTATATGGCTGTGGTTTAAAAAATTGTCTCTTGCATGAGGATCCCAGTTTTTGACTAAAAAACATTACAATAAGAACCAACAATAATTTAATTCTGCAGAATTATGAAGCAGTTTTGCTTAATTGAAGTTGGATGTAAAATCATTAGTCCAGCAATTCTACCTTGAATAACCTGTCCATTCAACAAATGAATTCAAGTAATTTCTCTCTAGAGGGAAGGTGGGTGAGATTCTGCAATAGACATTTACAGAATTCCACTGCATGTGACTATAACAGATTCCAATAAAATTGCTCAGATGCCCCAAATTTTGGAGACGGTTACTGTCATTGCAGTTTTATTATACCTATCAGCAGAGGAAATTAAAATTCAGCAACAATGATATGATTTCTAAGATATGGCTCTATGCCTGGAAATGCACCCAATATGTTGAATGAAGTAATTGCTCTGCTGTAAAAATGAATATGCATGTCTACTCAGTAATGGTGAAGAATTGTTAATCAATAATATAGTAATTCATGTTTGAAAGTGTTTTGTATATTTAGCAGGTAAAATAAATAAATCAGTCCTGAAAATGTTTAAAATATAAACAGAAAATAGAAAAAAGTGTGGTGATATTTGAGGACAATCCTCAGCAGACTTTTGGGTGTGTTGGTTGTGAATGCAAATGGCACATTTCACTGCATGTTACATACATGTGATAAATAAACTTGAAACTTGAAAATGATGGAAATATGTGGCAGGTGTGAGCAGAGCCGATGTTGTGACAAAATGTCAATGACTAAAATACTAATTATTTCTCCCTCCGTTTTCTGGCCAGATGGCGACGTGTTTGATTGCAGCAGCTTCTATAGGGTCCACCAAAGGTGCTATTGTTCTTTTCAAATATATTTTTTTTAGGGTCTCAAGACCCTACCAGACACTAAGAAGATAAAGTACTACATGTCTACCCTATCAGCGAAGTGCTTGTTGGTGGAGAAGCTGAAGGAGGAGGGCTTTGTGCTGCTGCCTGCATCTCTAGAGGCATCGAAGGAGCCGGTGTGTGAAGGCAGTGTGAAGTCTAACCGTGAGTTATCATCTTGGTCGCTTTTCTTGTGGTCGTAAGACCCTGTTGGACATTGTTCATGTGGAATGCTGCCAATCCAATTCACTGATTTCCTGTATTACTTCTCATAGCTGTTCCTCCCATCTAGGTGTGAAAGTGCAAGGTGCAAAGTCAAAACTTACCCAGCATTCTGAGTGAGAAAAAATGCTGTTTTCTTGGCTAGTAAATAGTTATATGAGCACCTCCAAGGAATTGTTCTCATCATTATCCAATGAAACCTGATGCAATGGCTCTGAAAGACAAAAGAAAAGGCCAATATGATAAAACTAAATTGCTGATTCATCTGACTCAGAATTATCACAACCTAATTACTGATGAAATGAAGCTAACACACGTTGGAGACTTCGAAGTTCTGTCAATTGCTTGACAGCCAGTTCCCTTCCCATCTTTGACTAGAAAGGGTGTAGGAAACAATTAACTCCAGATTCCCTTCTCTTCATTAGTGAGCTGGTTTTTTGGGGCAGTCCATCTCCAATCATCTCTCTCTCTTTGCTATTTTGAGATTCTAAGATAGGATCAGCAGCTATGACATCCCTTGGGCCTGCTGTGCCAAATAGTGTAATTAGGATTAATTTTTTCCCAGCCTCAAATCCATTTTCCTCTTCGATCACCAACCCTTGATGCTGCTATATTCTGTCTCTCTCAGCTTTGAATACATTCAGTGATTTTTCAATAACTCAGTAACTTCACCGCTATCTTCAGCAGTGAGAAAATAGAACTCTGGTCAAGTGATGGAGAGATATTTGCTTGCTGATGCAGTCCATTCAGAGAGATTGAGAATGAATGAGCATAAATAATGAGGTGACTAAATAGGATGTGATAGCGCATTGAAGGTGAAGGCTAGGTGCTCCTGAAGATCGAGTGGAGCTGTCTGTGGATACCGAGCAATACAAAGAGAAATTGGGCCTATAAGAATCAAAATCAATGTTCTAAATATTTCAGGTATTCAACACAGTTTCATGATTTGTACAGTTTGAATTAAACAAATCTGAGGTAATCATGGAATTACTGAAAACAGAATTGTTACTGCTCAGCATTGAGTTGCTGAAAATATCTTTGGAGTTACTGTGTGTTGTGGTTGTTAATTGAGAACAGATATTTTAATTTAATTTTAATTTAGAGCACAGTAACAGGCCCTTCCAGCCCAATTAGACCACAATGCCCAATTACACCCATGTGAGCAATTAACTCAAACGTCTTGTGGAATGTTGGAGGAAACCAGGGCACACTGAGGAAACCCATGTATGTGGTCATGTGGAGACGATACCATGTCCTTAAAGACACTAGCAGAATAGAACCCCAGTCACTGGCACTGTAATAGTGTTATGCTAACTGTTACGCCACCATGCGTTCATCACTTAGATGGTTACATGAAGTGGGCATTTAAATTTTATCTCACTCCCATTTGTCATACATGAGGCTGGAAAGAACCAAGTCCTTTTAAAAGCAGATAGTTATCCCACACTGGGCAAGGTAAATTAAGTTTAATTAGATCTTAATAAGTTTTGAATATTGTTAAGTGAGATTTGCATGATGACTAGCACGTGCCAGGAGGCTAAAATCCATTCCTGTGGGCAGAAGAGGTGTTGGTGCTGAGATGGAAATAATATCATAAGATCATAAGACATTAGACCAGAATTAGGTCATTCAGCCTATTGAATCTCTCCTGCTATTCCATCATGGCTGATTTATTATCCTCCCTTAACACCACTCTTCTTCCTTCTCCCTCTAGAAGACCATAAGACAGAGGTGCAGAATAAGGTGTGGGATTTGACTGTCGGGAATGAGAGTGGAATGCAAATTAAGTTCAGGTGCTGAAATCTGAAGGTAGCTGTGATCTGCACAGTTTCAGCTCCATATTTAGTTTGTTATCTTCCTGCTGTTTGTATGGGTTAGTGGTATGCAGATTTGCCACATTTGTCTGTTTTATAGGAATAAACTTCAAATGCATTTCATTATCCGTAAAGCACTTTGCAATATCCTGACACAGTGTGAGGTACAATCTAAAGGCAAACTCTCTCCTTTGCTTCTGTCACTGATTGTGGCAGCATTTGATTACTATAAAAGCACAGACTAAAGGTGGAGGAATTAATAACCTGTCTCCTGATTCACCAGATTTTCAATATTAGAGGAAATGAAACCATCTAGTTATTTGAATTACTTATCAAGGTGGAAGAATCACAAGACTGAAGCGCCTTTCTTCAAAATTAATCATTGCACACTCACTGCAGATATAGTCCATTAAGTTACCTCAGTCAAACTGCTCGATGTGGCTGATTTTAACCAAAAAATGAATTATGAGCTGAGTATTACTGAAATTGAAAAATACCTTAGCATCCTATCATTTCACCAGAATCCAACCTGGCAGAGCTCCAATCCAGGGCGTATCCAACTCTTGATGCATTTTTTATCTCATTGTTAGAGTGTGAAGTTTTTTGTGGTGCAAAACAAACAAACTCCCCTGAAGGACCTACAGATACAATTCCAAGCTGGAATAAATGTCAATATCTACACTTTCATTTGCTTTGCTTTAAAACTATTGACTATATGGGTATGTTGGAGAGTGCTTCATTCTCAGTTGCTCTGAACCTTATACAAATCAGATTGTGCTTATCTGTGTAAGACTATGGTGTTTGTTTGAGAAGTTTAAAAATGACCTTGCATCCAACAATGACTTGGAAGGTTATTGATTAACTTGAATTTGTAAAGGAAACTCATAAATTAAAGGATAGAGTGCACAATAACAAAGGATAAAGTGCATGTGTAGATGTGAACTTCTCACTATTCAGGACAATTACAAAGACAGGTGTGTAAAAAGGGCCTGAAAGGTCATTGGGAACCTGAGTCACCCCAACCACAAACTGTTCCAGCTGCTACCATCTGGGAAATGGTACCACAGCGTAAAAGCCAGGACCAACAGGTTCCGGGACAGCTTCTTCCACCAGGCCATCGGACTGATTAATCCACTCTGATACAATCGTATTTCTATGTTATATTAACTGTCTTGTTGTACATACTATTTATTATAAACTAATATAAATTGCACATTGCACATTTAGACGGAGACATAATATAAGGAGTTTTACTCCTCATGTGTGTGAAGGATGTAAATGTTAAAGTTAATTCAAACTGAATTTTTATTTTTTATGTTTGCTTCAGTCTGTGGAGTGTTTTTATTACTTTGGTAAAGCTAGAGATTTTCTGTTATTTTTAAAATGTACTATAATATATATCACTTTCTAGTCTCCACAACATGGCAAAATATACTCAGTGGCCACTTTCTGAGGTACATCTGTACACCTGCTCGTTAATGCAAAGATCTGATCAGCCAATCATGTGGCAGCATCTCAATGCATAAAAGCTTCAAAATTCGAACTGCCACTGAGTGTATAAGACTGAAGGGGCAGAAAGGGACTGTGTAAAACAAGACATTACTGCAAAAGAAACTCACAGGAACTAGACAACCCATAATTGTGAAGAAGGTGGTCAGTCTTCATGACTGCATCAATGTTCTGGGTCATTCCAAGATGTTAATTCCCAGGAACCTAAAGCTGCTTATTCTCCCCACCTCTGACCCACCAGTGAGAACTGGCACATATTCTCCTGACTTCCCTTTTCTGAAGTCAATAACTAACTCCTTGGTGTTGCTTGCACGGAGTACTCATCACCACTTGTGACTGGGCTAATGAATGCCTGTAGTGTCATCGGCAGATAGGAGATAGTTTCGGAGCTGTGCTTAGCCACACATTAGTGGGTGTAATGACAGTGAAAGAATGAGCTAAGCACACAGTCTTGATGATCAGTGAGCAAACAATGTTGTTACTCAATCAATATGTAGGAAATAGTTCCCTAAATCAATGAGGCGGGCGTGAAGATGGCACGTTTTTCCGTATGGGCTATTGAATGGAAGGCTGTGTGCAATAATGAGGAAATATGTTGTTTGGCATCCTGTTATCTACATTATCCAATATTCTTTTAAACACAGACAGTGCAGCATAAACATCTTAGGAACATATATATAGTGAGGGTGCCTAAGGCTTTTGCATAGTACTGTAGTAATTTTATGTATTGCACTCTGCTGCTGCTGCTGCTGCAAAAAACAAATTTCATGACGTGCTATATGTGAGTGATAATAAACCTGATTCTGAATTAGGTCTCTTCTGTGGACTGGGGGTGGCAAAGGGACAGGGAGAGGGGAATCATGGTTGGGAAAAGGGGATGGGAGGGGGAAGAGAGAGGGGAGGGAGCTGGAGGGCCATTCTGTAATGATCAATAAACCAGTTGTTTGGACCTTGCCTGTAGTCTCAGGGCAGTGTGTCTGCACCCTTGCCACCCTCCACCCCTGGCACTCCTTCTCTGCCATCTGCCCCACATCCCCCTTGCGGTGCTTCACCCTAGCCATTCCCAACATCCTTTGCTTCCGCCAGATTTACAAACACGCTCCTGGACATCTGGATATGTCTGACAATTAAACTGGGCAACAGAAGAAACCCAAAGTTTTAGACTGAACTGCAGATGGTTTTAGTGTATCAGTCATTCATTGAGAATGCCCTCAGCTTCAAATCACTGCAGTTTTTAAGTGAACAATATGACCCATGTGCCCATGAGAAGCAGTACTATCAAAGTTCAAAGTAAATTTATTATCAAAGTATATATATGTCACCATATACTACCTGAGATTCCTTTTCTTGCGGGCATTCTCAGTAAGTCCAATGACCATTATAGAATCAGTGCACCAACTGGGCAAGCAACCAATATGACAAAGACAATAAACTGTCCACATACAGAAAGAAAGAAATAATAAATAAACAAACAAATAAATAAATACATGAACAAACAATGAATATCAAGAACATGAGATGAAGAGTCCTTGAAAGTGGAAGCCTTTCAGTGATGGGGCAAGTGAAGCTGAATGAAATTATCAAGAGCCTGATGGTTGATGGTCAATAACTGTTCCGGAGCCTGCTGATGTGAGTCCTGTGGCTCTTATACCTTCTTCCTGATGACAGCAGTGAGAAGAGAACATGATTTGGGTGCTGGGGATCCTTTCCTGCAGCAACGTTCCGTGTGGATGTGTTTAATGGTGGGGAGGGCTTTACCCATGACGGACTGGGTCATATTCAGTACATTTTGTAGGCTTTTCCATTCAAGGGCATTCAAGGCTGTCATGCAGTCAGTTAGTATACTCCTTACCACACATCTAAGGAAGTTTATCAACCTTTTAGATGTCATGTCGAAACTTCACTAACTCCTAAGGAAGTAGAGGGACTGTTCTGCTTTCTTTGTGATTGCACTTACGTTTTGGACCCAGGACAAGATCAATTTCAAGTTGCTGACCCTCTCCACCTCTGATCCACTGAGTAGGACTGGCTCGTGGGCCTCTGGTTTCCTCCTCCTGAAATCTTCAGTATCCTTATCTTCAGGATAATGGGAGCCAGTTGTTTAGTGTTTAGCTGCTTGTTACACACTTTAAGACATCTAGTATAAAAGTTACAGTAATTGTGAGGGATAAGGATCTTCTTTTCTGATGTGTTCAGCAAAATCATTAACTGAATGTTACAAAAAATTGTAACATCATTACTTCAAGTGATATTGCCAGACTTTATACTTACTTCTTTATCATGCAACAACTATTTTATATATGTTGGTAAACTAAAAGCAGCTTTCAAACTAAGTCCACCAGTGTCAAATCAGTAATCAGAAAGCTTGTATTCCTTATATTCAACTGGTACTCTTCAGGAAGACGTCCACGGGGAAAGTTCCAAAGCTCTCAATTCTTCTAGTGAAAATACTGTATATTAAAATCTTCTCATGGTCAGGTTGCTTTCATACCTAATCATATTTATGCCCTAAGACATTACTTGTAAATTAATCCAGCTGCTAGGGATTTCTAAGTGAATGGTTTTTAAAGTTTGACCTGCATAATTGCCAATTGACACCTTGGTCTCTATGGCAATCACTTCCTTCAACTGACGTGGAATCAGGCTGCCACAGTCTGGTTAAGGCTGGATTCTATGCAAACTTTTCTAGAATAGGTTACATGGTTGGCACAACATTGTGGGCTGAAGGGCCTGTAATGTGCTGTCAATTTTTACATTCTATGCTCTAATCTATCTATGTCATCGATTTATTGATGATTTAATTAATTCATTCATTTAGTGAATACAACATGGTAGCATTCCCTTCCCGGCCAACGAGCCCACACCATCCAATTACACCCATGTGACCAATGAACACACTGACTCATATGACTTTGGAATGTGGGAGGAAACCAGAGCACCTGGAAGAAACCGACACAGCAAGGGGTGAGATACAAACTCCTTACAGACAATGTCTGAAATGAATCCAGGTTGCTGTGCTGTTACACTAACTGCTATTTTTTGCATCTTCACAAAAATTTTGTGCAGGTGTTTTGAAGATACATGTTGCCTGATAATTGGCAAAGGTCTGGCCTGAAATAATGTTAAGTGTGTACAAAGGACACGACCACTCTTGGAAAATGCTCCCTTATTAAGTGCAGAAAAATAATAAGTTACGCAAAATAAATCTAGTCCGACAAGTTTTTAAACATAGATTGCATTCACTCCATCTTGATATTTGGTAATCCTTTGTGTTAGCTGACTAAAGGCAGGATGCAAGCTGCAGGTCTCCTCTGATGAATTAATTATCAATGGGAATTCCCATTAATTTTATTCATTTGCATATTTGCAAAGGCACACCGAGAAGTGAACCTTAATCATTTGGATGCAAAGACATCAATATATATGTTTGGAAAGGATTTGAAATACTTAATTTGCCATGGAATTGATAAATGCACTCCAGTCTAGCTGAAAAAAATTGAATGAAATCAGGTTTGTTATAAGTTTCACATTAATTCTGTGCCGTAAAATGCTTTAAAAAAAAGTATAAACACATTTTCAGCAGTGTTAATCAATCTTGGCCTTTCTGCCACTCCTACATAAACCTCACAAACAAAAGAAAATCTGCAGATGTGGAAATCCAAGCAACACACACAAAATGCTGGAGGAACTCAGCAGGCCAGGCAGCATCTATGGAAAAGAGTATACAGTCAACGTTTCAGGCTGAGACCCTTCATCAGAACAATATTATCTCATTGTTTGTTTACTTTCCAAAGTAAATAGTTTTTAAAGTGCAGCCTTGTGTCAGATTTTGCATCTGGTAATATGCAAATGAATTTGTGAGGAAGCTGTGTGGGGAATAAAAACAATTTTTAAAACATATGTAATTTTGGGTACAGATTCCAACAAAGTTATGCCCAAAGAGGATAATGAATCCTTAGGTATTTTCGAGATGGTGCATGCTACCTGTGCCAATTTAGTTTTAAAGCCAAATTGTACCTTTGTGTTAAGATGCAGCTTCCCAGAATAAGGTGTTAAAATATCTGACAGCTTCAATTGAATAAGTGTGTCAAGATAAAGAATGTTCAATATAGTGCCACTGACCTCAGATTTATTGTGAATAGTTGTACCATGCATCACTAATTTGGAGTGACAATCTCATTTTCATTTTAAAAGGTGACTTCCACTGGTCTATTGTATTTTATTTCTAAAATAGGCACATTTTCAGAATTCTCTCAAGCTTGTTGATCATCAGTACAGGTCTGTTACTACTGAAAAAATGATTTACATCAAATGTGGAACTTGCCACTGTGCTTCTCCTGATCAGCCCTCATAATTTCAGTGAAAGATCCTGGCAAATATCTCTATAGAGCTCCTGCCAAATTTATTGATCACCAGGTGAATTCCCTGTAAACATTTACAGTTTAATGACCTTTCATCAGAATGGTCTGTTCTCATATAAACTGGAGTGGCTGGCTAACTTAAATTGTTGAAGTTAAATTCGGTGGTATTCTGATACTTTAAACTGGAGAGATTCACTGCTATCCATGGCTAGTGATTGTAAGCCCTGTAGAAGGGACTGATCGATAGAATGGGATATCCCCCATGGTTTCTTGTGATTTCAAAGTCAAACACCAAGTATCTCACATTTTCAATGTTCACAAAACTACTCATTTGTAATTTTAGATTATACTTGAAGGTTCAAGAGACTGGTAATGTTGGAACATGTAGCACACAAAGCACTGGATGAAATCAGTGGGTTAGGCAGCATCTATAGAGGGAAATAGGCAGCTGATTTATTTTATTTTGTTTTATTTTAATTTATTTTGTTTTATTTAGAGATACAGCACAGAATAGGCTGTCCCAGCCCTCTGAGCCATACTGCCTGGCAACCGTTGATTTAATGCTGCCCTAATCCTGGGACAATTTACAATGAACAGTTAACCTACCAACCCATATGTCTTTGGATTGTGAGAGTAAACTGAAACATCGGGAGAAAATCCACGCATTTCAGGGGGAGGATGTACAACCTTCTTACAGAGGTCGCCAAGATTGAACTTTGAACTCTGATGTGCCAAATTGTAATAGCAACATGTTAACTTCAGGTCGAGTGGACCAGTGGTTCCTAACCTGGAGTCCACAGACCCCTCGGTTAATGGTAGGGGTCCATGGTATAAAAATGGTTGGGAACCCCTGGTCTGGTCTGAAAGAAGGTGTATGGGGTGGGGAGTGTGGGGAGACAGCCAATATAAAAAGATGTGAGAGAAAGTGATGAGCTGGCAGTCGTAAGTGGATCCGGGTGAGGGGAGTGATAGACAAATGGGAGGGAATCATATTGGAAGCACGGATGTGATAGGTGGAAGTGACAAAGGACTGAGAATGATGGAATAGGATAGGAGATTCTGATAGGAGAAGAAGGACAGAGGGATGGAAGTGGGGAGTGGAGCCGGTGGGAGGAGTGTGTATGGGTGATAGCAGATGGAGATGCTGGGGGAGGAGAAAGAGATAGTGTGATGGAGAGTTGTGGATGAGGAGAGAGAGAGGGAAAAGAAAACATAAGTTGAAAAGTGGCCATTCCTCCAGCATTTTGTGCATTGCTTCAGATTTTATTTAAATCCACTCTGATGAACCTTTTGTTATTCACTGTCCTTTGCCATTCTGTTTCACTGGCTTCAACGTCAACTTTGTCATTCATTCTTTCCAGTCATTGCCCCTTCCCACCTCCAGTCACTCCCAACCCCCACCACAGACCTTCCTATTTTTTGTCTCTGTCTGCGGGCACCTCCCCACTCTCCCCATCCATCATCTAGCAGATACTGAAAACCTGAAGTAAAAACTGAAAATGCTGGGAAAAAAAAATCAGCAGTTCAGAACACATCTTGGGGAAGATAAATTGTTAACGTGTCTGAACACGAGAGACTCTTCAGCTGCTGGAACTGTGAGCAATGCACTCAAAATGCTGGAGGAACTTAGCAAGTCAGGCAGCATCTCTGGAGAGGAATAAACTGATAAACAGTCAACATGTCAGGCTGAGATTCTTCATTAGGACAGGAAAGGGAAGGTGCAGCAGCTGAATAAGAAGGAGGGTGGAGGGGAAGATGTACAAGGTGGCAGGATATTTGAGACCAAGTGAGGGGGCAGTTGGGTGGTTGAGGGAAGGGGTGGGGTTTGAAGTAAGAATCTGGAAGGGGATGGACTGCTGAGTTAAAGGGCTGAAGAAGGAAGGAATCTCTTGTGAGACCAGTAGCGGAAGGAGTGGGGGGGGGGGGGGTTACCAGAGAGAGACAATGGGCAGTTGAGGAGAAGAGAAGGGGTGAGAGGGTAACTAGAATAGGGAATGGAAAAAAAAGTAGAGAATGGGAAATGTGAGAAGTGACTGTAATTTAGAGATAGCAATGTTCAGGCCTATAGATTGGAGGCTACCTAAATGGAGTGTGAAGTGTTGTTTATCCAATCTGAGTTTTGCCTTATATTGGCAGTAGAAAAGGCTATGGACAGGCATGCCAGAATGAGAATGGGAAATCAATTTAAAATGGGTAACCACAGGGAGATCCTGCCTTTTGCAATGGACAGAGCGAAGGTGTTCGACAAAGCGGTCGCCCAGTTCGCATCGGTTCTTAATGAAGTAGAGGAGGCCAGATTGGTAGCATCACATACTGCGGATGATCCCAGTTGATGTGTTACCTCACCCAGAAGAACTGTTTAGGGTGTGAATGGTGATGAGAGAGGAGCTGTAGGGGCAGCTGTTTGTCATAGCTGCAGTGATAAGTACCAGGAGGGAGGGATGAGTAGACAAGGGGGACCCTACGGAAAGTGGGGAGGGAAATGTGTGTTTAGAGGTAGGGTCCTGTTAGAGATGGTAGAAGTTATGGGAATGATGTGCTGGAATCGGAGGGTAGTAAAGTGTAGGTAAGGACACAGGGAACCCTGTACTGTTATGACAACAGGAGACTGGAGTGTGGGAAAACGTACGGGACATGGAGGAGATGCATGTGAGGGCAGCACTGACAGCTAACATTTCTGAATCTGAGTTCTGACAATTTCTTTGGACTTGAAACATTAACTGTTTCTCCTTCTATGGGTACTGGCTGGTTTTCCATATTTTTCACTTTTACCTAAAATTTCTCAGCTTTCCCAGTTTTGATGAAAGATCATCGATCTACAATATTAACTCTGCTTCTGTATCCATGTGTACTGGCTGACCTGCTGTGTCTTCCCACAACTTATTGACTCTTACAATGACTCAGTAAAAGGCCATTTGATCCCTTGGATATATAATAGGTACTAGGGAAGCAATCCTTTCAATGCTATTCCCCCTCACCTTTTCTGTCTGAAATATGGTCACTAACTCTTCTTTAATTCTACTTACTATAGCTTACACTGGGGTAACATATTGTAACATACACTCGGGTCAATTAACTTACTAGTATGTCTTTGACATGTGGAGAGAAATTGGAAAAGTGGGGGAAACAGATAGTCATGGAGAGAATTGTTAGCTCTGTACAGATAGCATCCTATGCCAGGGTTGAACCTAGTCTTTGAAGCATTAATTGCTGTATGATCCTGAATTCTATTGGAAGGGCAGTATAAACTGCATAATGGCGAGAACTCAACCATGGTTTTTTGCATGACAGGTCTCTGGTTGGATGCGAGTTGGAAAGTTATTCATTGGGTAACCTCTATCTGGAATGGAGAAACTGGGACCCTTAGCCCCAGCTCTGCCAACGTCTGTACAAACCATCAGATTTAAGCCAATTAGTTCCCAGGAAGTTAGGTTTTGAGACTTTGCCATCTTTGGATTGTACACCACTAGGATGCATTTAAATCGCATTTCTAGCTTATTTGCATATGACATATTTTGGTGATGTATGTACACATTACTGCAGCAAGTTGGAAGGAAACATTAAAAATGTGCTATGTGCCGCATTCAGAATGTGTTGGTGTATAAGTCAGATGGTGCCTCACATGTGCAGAAATACAAAGCAGAACGGAAGCTAACTGACGAGCTGATCCTGCTCACATTATTTCACACGTTTTCAAAAACTGGGTTCTTATTGTTCCTTTTAAATTGACAGAGTCATATTTTATCTGTACCAAAATTACTGCCACAGTATAGACTGCACATTTTCTACACTTTAACTGAAAAGTCATTTGAAATAGATTGTCACTCTTTTTTAAAATTCAGCAACAAATTGGAGTTTCAGGGGAGTAAACTTATTCTAGGCCATTGCAAACATAAATTGGGTAGTGTGCAAAAATGAGCAGTCAATTTTCTGTGAACCTCTTTCACATCTTTGGCAAAATCTTATTTCACCCCCTTTATAGAACCACAGAGTCATAGAACAGTACAAGCCCTTTGGCCCATCTAGTTCATGCCAAACAATTAATCTGCTGAGTCCCATTGACCTGCACCCAGACCATAGCCTTCCTGTCCACGTACCTAGTCAAATTTCTCTTAAATGTTGAAATTGAACCTGTACTTTTAAACTCTTGTTCACCTTTGGATATAATTCTTATTCAAAATGAATTTCAGTAGAGTACATTGTGCAGACATATCACATTGTGCAATTATCACTACCAATCCGGGAACAAGTTTTTCATCGATTTTGAAGTGAGGATCTCTGTTGCTTGAGGTTGACCATGGAAGTTATGCCCAACCTGTCTACGTAGTATGCAAGCTCGTATACAAGCCAGGGCAGTATGATGTACAAGCTATTGCCCATGCAACAGGCTCACTCCTCCATGCAGCCGATGAATCCAAAGGAAGGGCAGAGATCAATACAGATTGGAACCAACAGCATCACAGGAGTTGCCAGTCGGCATTGAACTCAGCATAGGGCTGCCTTAGGGACTCCAGCTCTGGAAGCCTTCCCCATGAGTGGGTATAGCCTCAAGGCAGCGGAGGTTTGAGATCAGAGATTTCCTTCTCCTAGGTGAGCTGCCAACCACGGCTGATGAGCTCCATCTGCCTGAAGCGACTGGTTTTAAGGCACCAATAACTTACCTTTTCCCCTTCTCCGTTCAGTGGAAACTGTACCACCTACACCACACATGAAGGCCAGGAGCTGGACCTAGTTGTCAGGGGCTATTTGAAACACATGCCAATGAGAGCATTTAGTAACTTGTGGGGTCTTATACCTACTAAACACCCCCATCCCCTCTCACCCAGCTATGACAACCTGAAGGAACCAATTTTGATTTTATTTGATGCATAATTCAATTAATTATACATTGTGAAATGGAACTCAATAAAACCTAAATTTATGGTCATGATAATGCATATCACCAGTTAAAGTTTATCATTTTGGGGGAATGTTGGTCTTGAAGAGGTGGGAAAGTAATTAGTGACAAAAAGAACAATTTAAATTTTGAAATCCTTCGACCTGCTGAATTTGAGTTGTATTTTGACCTAAATGATTATCCATTGCTCTGAAGAGGTATGAAGTGGGTGTCTGTCGGATCCTGCCCCATTATGGATACAGTAGGCCTTTCTTCTGACCACTCATTTAATGCCTTATACAAACAAATGCAAACTTTTCCTTTGTTAAGTTTTGGTAACTTTTTCTGATTGACTCATGCTGACACAAAGATTTTGTATTCCCTTGCACTGATCTGGTTTTGAGACGAGCACTTTGGTATGAATAGATAAACCAATGCTTAGAGGAAAACATTTCTATTATTCAGAATATTGATTATACTAATAAAGCTGAATATCTATTACAGAAGTGTACGAATTGCCACCTGGATTATCATGTGCAATAATAGTTATAACATACACATGGCCTCAGAATGTCACCCCGTCACTTTTGTTCCTATTATAACTTTCCTCACTTTACAGTCCAGTTACCTTAGGTATCCTACTTGCATCTTCTCTCACCGATCAAATACTATTGCCCTTTATTGCTCTCAGAACAAGATCATTCACCACATTAGAGAGCAATCATCTCCAGGAGCTGATCCAGTAAATATCCCTGCACTACCTTCATTCGAAGATATAGTTTGTCGGAACTTTGTCAGAAGTATGGTATCGGCGGAGGTTGGAGGATAGGCTTGCAAGTTTCCCTCCTTTCAATTTCTCATTTAAATGTCAAACTCAATGACATGCATGACAGATTGTTTCTGCTTTCAGACACCAACCATCTATCTCGGCTTAGACATATGGTCAAATGCCAGCTCTTCCTCTTTACTCTTACATGTGTCAGGACAGCTGAACTCCAGTTCATCACTTGGACAGGAAAGCATGGAGTCACCTTGGTCATTTCAGTGGAAGTGGTTTTCCATCTCCCGGGTTGTTACACTGTAGGAAAGGTAAATCAGGATGCAAACACTGTAGGCTTGTGCAAATGGCAGCTGTAGATAAATGATAGGGTGTAACCATTTGTGACATAAAGTCTGCGGGAAACATAAATGTTCTGTTTTAGATTGCTGTCTGTAGTAGGCAGGTGTCGATCCCAGGGGATCATGGATTTACGCCTCTGGTGGACTGTGTCCTCTCCAGGGCTCAAGCCTGGGGGTGGTGGGGGGAGGCTTTTGAAGGACCGGCTGTTGCCCATGCAGGTGGCTCCCCTTCTCCATGTCACTGATGTAGTCCAAGGGAAGGGCAAGCACTGATATAGCTTGGCACCAGTGTCATTGCAGAGGTTACCAGGGTGAAGTTGTAAATGATATCAAACTGCCTTAGGGACCCCACCTTCGGCAATCTTCTTCAGGGTTTACTATTGAAGCCTTTCCCATGGGTGGATATGGCTGCAAGGCAGCAGAGGTTTAAAATCAGAGCTTTCCTTTTCCTAGGCGGACTGCCATCCAAGGCTGACTAGCCCCATCTGCCCAAAGCAACTGGTTTTGAGGTGCTAATGGTCCACCTTTGCCCCTTCTCTTGTCAGTAGAAACAGTTCCGCTGGGCCCAGTAGCTAAACCAAACATGAAGGCCAAGAGTTGGACTTGGTTGTCAGAAGCTGTTAGAGTTGCACTCTTGTTAGATTCTGTTAGATTGCTGTCCAGGAAGACCTTCTTCATTGCTGCTGCTGTGAGGTCCGGGACTCTGCTGGGAAGAACAGGCCCCCAGTCCTCGGGGTCGCATTGCCAATGGCCGTTGGTGGCCGTTGGTCTTAATACGCTCGGCAGAGGATGGTGCTCGGAGAAGCTGTGCTGGAGGGGATGGTCGTCGGCTCGGAGGTTCGACGGACTCAGAGTCCGCTGCGGTCAGGTTGCTTTCATTGTGTGCTGCGTCTGCGAGGCTGGGTTTGACGGAGTTTTCGGTGTGTGCTGCGTCTGCGAGGATGAGTTTGATGGAGCTTTTATTGTGTGCTAAGTCTGCGAGGCTGGGTTCGACGGAGCTTTCGGTGTGTGCTGCGTCTGTGAGGATGAGTTTGTCGGAACTTTCATTGTGTGCTACAGGCGGTGCTGTGGAAGCCCATAGCGGGGGTATTCCCTTCTGCTGCCGGTGTGGGATGGCAAGTCTGTCGGGACCCTGGGGACTTGCAGAAACTGTGTGGTGATTTCATTTGAACTTATAGTCCTTTAACATCTTTGGACTATTTTTACTGTGCCCATAGTCTGGTTTTTTTTATCAATTATGCTATTGTTTGCACTGTTGTAACTATATGTTGTAACTGTGTGGTTTTGTGCAGGTCTTGTAGCTTTGGTTTTTGTTCTTGTTTGTCTGGTGGATTTGGAGCTTCTTTCTGGGGAACGCGCTAAGATGGTAGCGCGATATTAATGCACAGCAGCCTCTCCGGACTCTGGATTTGGGGATTGCCAAATGTTATGTGGATTTTCTAGTGTAGTCCGTTTTGTCATATGCTTTTGTGATATCATTCTGGAGGAACGTTGTCTCATTTTTTAACTGCATTGCATTTGTGGTTTCTAAATTACAATAATCTGAATCTGAATCTGAATCTGTAGTTCATATAAATCATTTAAATTAGTGTGGTCTCGCTGTAGGACATTTGATTGCATTTTATTCTGTGCAATTTCTGAAGAACTGGAACAAAATAAGACACATCTTTGAGAGCTACCTCTCTTCCTTATGTATTATTCTGTATGTTACTTCAATACAGGTTATGGATACACAATATGTCATGCTGGTGACCAGGATGGGATGGCAAAGAATTGAAACTGCATGAAGTACAAACTGGACAAATGTTGAAATTGTATAAAATGCTGCTAAGGCCGAATCTGGAGTACTCTGTGCAGTTCTGGTTACCTGCCTTACTACAGGAAGGATCTAAATAAGGTTGATAGAGCAAATGATGTTGCTGGGCCTTGAATTATAAGGAGAGGTTGAATAGATTAGGAGTTTATTCCCCGGAGCAGAGGAGAATGAGGTGTGATTTGTTAGAAGTGTACAACATTATGAAGGGTATTGATGGGTAAATACCAACAGGCATTTTCCACCTAGGTTAGGTGAGACTAAAACTAAAGGTAATGGGTTCAGTGTGAAATGCGAAATATTTAAAGGGAATCTGAGGGGGAGCTTCTACACTCGGAGGGAGGTGAGAGTGTGAATTGAGCTACCAGTGAAAGTGGTGCATGCAGCTTCGATTTCAGCATTTGGATGAGTACATGGTTGGAAGGGCACGGAAGACTATGGTTCAGGTGCAGATTGATGGGATGAGGCAGAGTAATAGTTCAGTACAGACCAGATGGGCTGAAAGGCCTACTTCTGTGCTGTAGTGCTCTGTGACTGTATGTATACTTTGATGGTGGGAGGAGTCTGAAATTCCAACAAGCAGATGTGAGGCAGTGGCATTTCCAACAAGGACAAGAGAGCGAAAGTGCATTGCATGCTGATGAGCAACTTTAAGCCTGTAAATTAAGAAGGATGCAAAAGCGTAGCATCTGAGTTGTTGGGTGGTTGTGTAGAACAGACGGGAATTTTCTACAGGATAAACAATGATTAAAACTGTGGATAAGGATGAATGTGTGTCTGTTAAAGCTGAAGCTAGAAAAGAGTGTGCAAAAACATTTTCTCTTAGAGCAAGGATCGGATACTTATGCTATTTGAAAATATGTTACATAATACAATACAAAGATATTTAGATATTTCATTTGATGAAATGATAGAGAGATTGCAGAGTTGACTTTAATTTGGTACCTGCAAGGAATTTACAGGTGCCTTATGCTCAGAATTTGAAATCAGATGAGACCATTAATGATTAAATAGCAATTCTGATGACACCTTAACACTTTAATTTTGACACTTTCCTGAATAAAGCATTGTAAAACAAGTTTGCGTGCAGATTAACAGATAAGTAAATTCAGTCTAAATAATACTTTCATAAGATTAACATTTGACCTTTGATGCACCATCAATAACTCTTGGAGACGTGAGGCAAGATATAGGCTTTTATTGGTTGGAAGAAAGAACAAGCAGCAATTGACCACCACACTACATCCTGGAGACTGAGGGCAGGGCTCAGGCCTCAATCGCCTTTATATTGGGGTCTGTGGGAGGAGTCACAGGAGCAGTCAGCGGCAGGGGGCGGGGGGGCGAGTCCAGACAGGTATATGTAGTTCACCACAACCTTGTATGTAAAATCCCACTTTGATGGGGAGTGGCTTCCAAAACTACAAAATACTTCTGGTGAATGTCTAATATCAATATTAATGTTGTATACGGGAAAATGGCAGGAGCCAAAGATGGGAACTCTGATGTTAACCCTTAATGACATGAATGACGTTGGTACAAAAAGGGAGGCTGGCAGGAAAAGTCTACTTGTTCATTTGGCAGTCAACACATTTCACTGGTATGTCTGTGTAGGTATGATCTCTGTTAAAACCGTAATATTTTCAGTGCATAATAATTACAAGCCAGTATAAAGACAGCCAAGTAAATTCATAATCTAAGGGTATTATTTAAGATGGGGAATATAAATTGCACAATTTTGAAACTGATGAGCGATGAGAAGAGAAAGGTTTAGTTAACATAAATATCACATGCGGTAATAATGGAAAAGTAGTGATTTTAAAATCAAAGTGAAAGAAGCACTAATTCAGCTGATAACTGCTGGGTTTTGAGCATGAGTATGTACATCAAGCTAAGCCCGATTAATGTAAAGCAGACTGAATCTGAAGACACATTCTAGAAGTCAACAAAATTCCCACAGATATGTAGTACCTCATAATGGTAAATAAAATGAAATTAACCATCATAGTAACTGACCAAATAAAGAAATTGAACCCATTAGGAAAAGATTGGCTCGCAGAATCAAAATTAGATTAGAAGAATGTGCATAGCGGAGCTCTTTACAAACTTGTGTAGACAAATTTGCAGGATGTTAAACGGATATATTCAAGTGTTTGTATGCAAGAACCGGAAGTCTACATTCACATTAATCTAAATGTCAATCTAGTTTACTATAGATCAGACCATACAAGGTCTTTGTATGGTACTTTGTCTAAGCTGTTTGTCTACTAGAGGAGGAGTGAAACAGGTCCAAGCAACACTGTTTTGTTCAAAGCTGCACATGGGGAATTAGACTGCACCTAATGTTGAATTTTGAGCATATGAATTGCATGACACAGCAGATGCAGTATCAGGCTTACCTTAAGAAGACACGTATCAAATGTAGAAAAAGTAATTATCACCCTAAAGATAATAGAGGATGTTATTCCTGTACACAGTAATGCAAATAATAGAAATTATGCAGGAAAATCCAGTATTGAGGCTGACATTGATTTTCAGTTTCACATTTGGATAGAAGTGGAAAGACTTGCCATTACAGATGTCCACAAATCAAGACCACATCATAAAGGACCATGAAGTAGGATAATGGGGCTACATACCTCTCATTATGTAGGCATATTAGCATGATAGCAGTGGCTGGTGGCTTTATCTAGTTTATAGCATTGACAAAGATCTTGAAGAGCTAGCCTGCGAGTACAACTTCTTCCAGAATCGCGGATCAGAGATACTTAGCACATCTTTTCAACTGCGAATGTCTCCCATAAGACCATTTGCCTTGTGGATCAACTTAATTCCATTCCACATGGAGCAAGGTCTAGAAAGCACTTGTGGATCAGTTAATACAGTAAGTGGCAAGTATTGTTTGTGTGACAAAACTTTCAAGCAATGACCTTTTGCCACAAAGAGATTCTAATCTCTTGACATTACCATTACTGAGTTCCCCAATGTGAACATTTTGGGATTCACAATTGCTCAGAAACTTAACTGGACCTGCCATATAACTATCACATGGTAACAAGAATAGGTTTGGCTATCCTATGGTAAATGACTCAACCTGTGAGGCCCCAAGTCTTTTCATCATCTCAGACACAAGTAGGGATTGCGAGGGAATTGCCTGGATGAGTGTAATTCCCTCAACTCTGAAGAAGCTCAACATCATCTCAGTCAAAGTAATCCACGATTGGTACCCCAATCACCAGCCTAAACATTTATCTCATTCACCATCAAAATACTGTGGTCACATTAGATGTCACTGACAAGACACATGACAGTTACTTAGACTAAGCCGACACCATCTCCTAAAGTCATTCCTCTCACCACCAAGAAGGGTGAGGTAAACAGGTGCAGTGTCAGACAACAACCTGCATGTTCCCCTCCAGGTCACACATCATCCTGATTTAGAGACATATGATAAATTGGTCTTTTATCATCTCTGTGTCTAAGTCCTGCTGCAGTTCAAGGTAAAGGCTCACCACTACCGTCTCAGAACATTTAGGATTAGAACATCCAGATCCCATAAAATGAATAAACTGGAAAATAAGTTTTGTTCTAGGTGAAGTTGTGGTGTGACAGATTGAGAGATGCATTGTAACAATGTGCTGACACCAGGATGCAGTGACTCATATGTGGGCCATTTGGTTAAAATCATAGCATAGTTTAACATTTATCGAAGTATCAATGACATAGTCAAACATTTTTGTGATATCAAGACAAGCCAGTCGTAGTGGTGGATTGCCATTCAGTGAAGTTCACATCTAGTGTGCCACTAGTTGGAAAGAGATCACACTGTGATTGCAGCCCTCTGCTTCTGAGGAGGACTCAGGTGATGACATTCCATGTAACAGACATCAAACAGATCTCTGCTATTTCATAATCTTATATGTGTCCTTCCCTGAAGATGGCATGATTACAATATGTCTGCGATCTCCTCTTGTCAGGAATGGGGAAGGAGGTAGTGGCAGTATTTTCTCTCAAGCAAGCTATGAACCTTCAACAAACATAATGCTTGCTACCATAGCTTTGTTGTTTTTCAGTTCAGGAACTTTTTCAACTTCTTGCTGCTTGCGATGTTGCTAAGCATGAACTAGATAGCCTGCTGCAGAATGGAGTGAAGAGCCATGGCTGGGAACTTCTTCGAGATGTTCTTTCCAGACAACATTGGCTATTTTTCAGTCACTAATTAGTTCACCTGTATTCTTGACTCTCAGTGGAGTGGCCCTTGGCTCGTCCCTTATATCTCATTTTTTTTTCCAATTTAAAGGGAGACCATTCAGTCCATTGAGAGATTATTGGCACTTCGATATTCCCACTAATTGATCTGAGGGCAAGATACCCAAAAGCAAAATGAGATAGTGAGCTTGAAGTTGCTTCCAAACTAAATCCTAGGGTTTTTGAAGATAAAGCACAGGACTGAAGAAAGTGGAGAGGTGACACCCACATCAACGTCATCCGTTGAGTCTCCAAAATCCACACAAATAACTCCAGCCAATTTATGAAAACTGAAGAGATTTAAAAGCACTGTGAATTGGCTAAACTTGTAAACTTGTGAATGTTGCCAAGCTAATTTTATTATTTCTATTCTTTTAAAGGGGAAAGCATTGTAGCATATGAGAATCTCATGACGTATCAGACTATGTATTGCCTGTAGTCGGAGAAGGATTTTGAGTAAGCATCTATAGTTCTAATTGTTTTTGCATAATACTCTGCATAATCTACTTCATTGTGGATCATAGGCTCCGAAGAGGCACTGCTGAATTTCATAATGTGATAGAGGAATATAATGGATTATGTGGAAAGGATGGAACGTAGGTGGTTTGGGTAAGAAAAGTTTTGCTTGGGAGATTGACTCTCTTTACAGTCTTCTGCTTTCCAGTTCCAACATAGTGTTCCACAGATTCTTCCTCATCTTCAGCTTTCACTTTCTTTTTATTTTCCTGCTCAAGCTATTCCACCTCAGGCAACTTTCATTTGATTGGGAAACTGTTGGCCATGCAGATAAACAACATCAAATTTAATTCTTTGCTTCATTTACAGAGTAGCTCAGGCAACAGATCAGTTGCTCCAGGACATTTATGTTATATTTAATCAGAGCGTTTGTTGTTGCCTGTCACTCAGAATTTTGTTACTCCACATTTGTGCCCATGGTTTTGACAGGGTGAGGGTTAATGAGGACATGCCTTGCGATCGGATGTGTGTTGATCTGAGTGGAGCACAAGGCTGTATGTGGTTTGGTACTCTGTGAGAGCCTCATTGCCTTCTGGAGACACAATCTAGACAAGCATTCAGTAAATGGAAGCTACTTGTGTTGCAAAGCAGAGCTGGTTCAGGATTAGTAACCTATTACCACCCAGTTTCTTGGAATCAGAATCAGAATCAGGTTTATTATCACTGACATACAGGTAGGTCGTGAAATTTGTTGTTTTGTGGCAGAAGCAGAGTGCAACACATATAAAAAAATTACTATAAGTTACAATAAGAAATACAGTAGATTCTGGTTAATTCGGCCATTGATTAATCAGGGCATCTGCGTATTTGGGACAACACTTAAAGATCCCAAGCCAGTCGAGGAAGTAGATGAGATTCCATTCGTTTATTTGGGATATAATGCTGCTTAATTGGGACAGTGGACTGTTGCAGAACAGTTTCTAAATAATGTCACTTGTGTGGTTGTTAGATACTACATCCTGCTTAGAGCGAACTGTTTTTCAATTGCATCAGTTGTATAGATTTGGTTCAAAAAAGCAGTGAATTTTGTCACTGATAGCTGGTGAGAAATAATCAATAAGACAATTCAGAACTGTTTTGTTCACTGCAGTGTCAAACATTCAGGCTGGAGATGTCAGAAATGCCCAGGAGTGAAAATGAAACCATTTCAGTACTTCAACAAGTTAGGAACTATGGAGAATTTGAAAGTATCTTGAATATTACAACAAAAATGAAGATTTGGAGGATGCAATCATTGAAAGTATCGTATGAAGCAGTCCATTATCTGCACTAGGTGTCTGTGCTGATTTTGGTCATTTTAGAATTTTAGAATTTATCTAAATCTTACATCCATTCCACAGCATGAGTGAGTAAAAATCTTTGTGTTATGACACCATTGCAATGTACAGATATGTGAATTTAAAAGTCTAATGGCTTCTAGAAAGAAGATCCAGACAATGCAAAGAACATGGCAGCACACACTCGATGGGTTCCTCTGTTGATAGCTATTAGGAACTAATACACAGTTTTATAGTGCATTTGTAGTATTGCTAGTGTTCTAGTTTGTTATGCATTTCATTTCATTTGTTGCTCAGTTAAATAGTTCTTTGTCTTTCTTTTATAACTTTTTCACTATTTCCATGAAACTTTGGCCAATTGGAGCAGCTGCTTAATTGGCCAAAATGTACAGCCCCCGATGTGTCCCAATTTATTGGAATCCATTGTACATGTATATAAAAAATAAAGAAGCAATATAAAAAGAGAGCAAAAGGGTAAGTAGTGTTTGTTCATGGTCTGTTCAGAAATCTAAATGTTGAGTGTGTACCTTCAGGCTCCTGTACCTCCTCCCTGACAGTAGCGATGAGAAGAGGGCATTATCCTGGATAATGAGGATCCTTAACTATGGATGCAGATTCATTCTCCCCACTTCCCCTACCTACCCACCTCCCCCTTCACTTGGTTTCCCCTATCATCTCAACACACACAAAATGCTGGAGGAGAATGAGGAGGTACCTGGTGTCCCTATCCCAGTTGCTTCCACAACCATGAAACACTCTCTCCACTGCCTCCAATGGACCTATCTGACTCGTCCAGCATTTTCTGTAGGTTACTTTGATTTCCAGCATCTGCAGACTAGCTTGTGTTTGTGGTTTACAAGATCACAAGACAAAGGAGCAGAAGTAGGCCATTCGGCCCATCGAGTTTGCTCTGCCACTCCACCATGAGCTAAACTATTCTCCCGTCTAGTTCCAATTTCCAGCTTTTTTTCCCGTCTCCCTTGATAACCTGACTAATCAGATACCTGTCTACCTCCTCCTTAAAACCATCAATGACTGGGCGTCACAGCTGTATGTGGCAACAAATTCCATAAATCCACAACCCTCTGGCTAAAAAAATTCCTCCTCATCTCTGTTTTAAATGGGTACCCTTTAATTCTAAGACTGTGACCTTTTGTCTTGGACTCACCCACCAAGGGAAGCAGCCTTTCCACATCTACTCTGTCCAACCCTTTCAACATTCGAAATGTTTCTATTAGATCCCCTCTCATTCTTCTATACTCTAATGAATTGTGGTGAACTATGTGCCTGTCTGGACACGCCCCCTGCTGACTGCTCCTGTGGCTCCTCCCACAGGCCCCTGTATAAAGGCGATCTGAGGCCTGACGCTCGGCCTCAGTCTCCAGGACATGGTATGATGGACACTCATTCCTGGTTCCTTCTTCCAGTCAATAAAAGCCGATATCTCGCCTTACGTCTCAGTGTGAGTTATTGATGGTGCATCATGAATACAATCCAAGAGCTGATAAACGCTCCTCATATGTTAGTCCCTGCGTTCCAGGAATACTTACAATCATACCTACAGTATGATCTGCTTACTTGTACTCTTCCCCTCCCCACCTCATCTTGCTTCCTCCTCCTTCCTTTCCAGTCCCGATGAAGAGTTTCGGCCTGAAATATCTACTGTTTATTCCTCTCCATTGATGCTCTCTCACCTGCTGAGCTCTTGCAGTATTTAGTGTGTGTGTGTGTGTGTGTGTGTGTGTGTGTGTGTGTGTGTGTGTGTGTGTGTTTGACTGCCATTGACTTTTTTTTAAATTGACTTTTGTTTTTAATGCTCTTGTGTTAGAAAGCCTAATTTATTTTCCTTTTGTGGTGAACTACGTGTGCCTGTCTGGACACGCCCCCTGCTGACTGCTTCTGTGGCTCCTCCCACAGACCCCTGTATAAAGGCGATCGAGGCCTGGGGCCGGCCTCTCAGTCTCCAGGATGTAGTATGGTGGTCACTCACTGCTGGTTCCTTCTTCCAGTCAATAAAAGCCGATATCTCGCCTTCACATCTCAGAGTGAGTTATTGATGGTGCATCACCTTTCATTCAAAACATTGAGGGCCTTTGCTGCAGCAATGTTCCTAATTTTCGAGTTTCAGTGGTAAGTACTGCAAAATTTAGTGACTCAGAAAGAAAAGTCCATGAAACAAGCATGGTACCACACAAACTCTTAATACAAATGTGTTAACTGAACAGTTGATGAAGCAATGCCAAAGGTGGATCAAACATTCCTTATGGATATACCTTAAAGGTGAGAGCATTCTGTTAAATACCCCTCGTGAAATTGCTTGCTAATTGTTCCCATCATTATTTCTCTGTCTGCATTTCTCCTGCTTGAACACTTGTATCTAAATAACTCGGAGAGGGAACATACAACATCAGTTGGATAAGAGCTCACTCAACTGGAGTGCATTGTTGAACTTGGACAACCTTGTGATGTGATTTCACTTTTCCTTTCAAAATTCTTATATACATTTGAGTTGATTTAAAGAAGATCATTCAATCAAATAGAAAATATGAGAACATAATGGTCATATATTTCAAAAAGAGAACAGACAGTTTCTCCATGAAATTAAGAATTGTGAGGCAAGTCTTAGAAAGAGATTATTGAAATGCACATACGTAGGTATGAAGTTAATGCCTTTTTAATTGTAGTGCAAGGATCTTATTATCAGATATAAATAACATTTCTGATTTCTGTTAGTAACTATTGCAGGTGCCTACCAAGAAATGATGTCTGGCTGTGGGGTATTCATTTTATACTCACTGTGATCCAACCTCGTGTTCCTCAAGTATATTGATGTGAGAGAAAAAGAAAATAAAAATATTAAAAGTGACTGATTCTTATCACTAAAATTTCCAAATATGCTATTTACCTATTGAAAATATTGTTGTCAGATAGATTGAAATGTAATTTTGTGTAAAATTTGATAATTTGTTTGGCACGGACTAGAAGGGCTGAGATGGCCTGTTTCCATGCTGTAATCTGCCTGGCACTTCCTCTCAGCTAATTTCTGGCCTTCAGCTATTTAACTTCTGCATCTGGTCAAGGTTCATTGAATCAACAGATTCATTTTCAAAGACCTGCGAGATGTCCAATGTTCCTAAAAGAGGTCAAATTTTAAATATTGTCATGGTACCACCATGCCTTGCAGAGGTTCTTACTCAGACTGTGACAGCAGTTTGGTCACGTAGCTGGTGGAGAAAATTGGCAGTTTACCAAATGTAAATGAACATTCATGTTTATTGTTACTGTAATTAATTGTGACTGAATATTTTACAAATGAAGTAGATCAGGAGTGATTGTGTGGCAAAAGCATTTTTCTTCAAGATGAAAATGACATTAGTATATTTACTCAAAATTGCAATCATAGGTGTGTGATAATAAGACTTAAATGACTATGTTACTATTTTATTCCGAGAATGTAAATATAGAATTAGGTACCCTTCTGCTAAGATGTTTCATTTGACTTTCATAATTTAGCTGAGACCTTTCTAAAGTTTCCAGAAGGTGTTTTGTGAAGCCAGCCCACTTAGTGATATTATAATGGAGGAAGAAACAGGTCAGTGTACTTCTTTGTGCAGAATGATCTACGGGTCCTTTGCTACCCTGCTGCGAAGATTGTCGTTAAAAGTCTTAGCTTCTGCATTGGGCTTGACTATGTAGCAAGGAGGTCAGTGAAAAGGTTTAGTCTACTTTCCAGGGAACTATGTGGAGCTCTCTACAACTTAAGAACGAGATCAGGAAAGGTCTGCACACATGAGATCACCGACGACAGAAGGACCCACAATATTAAGCTTTTAGCCAAACTGCAGCATTTAAGACAGGTGATATGATGGCTTAATAGATTTTCAAAAGATTCAGTTATGTCCTCAATGGCTTCTATGACTCCAAAGAAGTGAGCACATAGGTCCTTCTCAACCATGTGAACAGAAAGGGATCTTATTCTATGCAGATGCTATTGTGACACCACTCAGAAGATTGGTGCACCTTTGAACTTTTTTATTATATTTAAGAGATTATTAAACTAGAAAGAGTGCTGAGAAGATGTATGAGGATACTGCCAGGAGTCGAGGTCCTGAATTACAGGGAAAGGTTGGGCAGGTTAAGACTCTTTTATGTGAAATATATGAGACTGAAGGGTGACAATTTAGAAATGTATAAAATGGTGATGGTTGTATATCAAGTGGACACTTTTATTGAATACCTTGTTGATATCAAAGCAGAATATTAAACAAATGCAGAGATACCTGCCTAGGTGAAGTGGTTAAGGGGAACATGAGGGGAAACTTCTTCACTCAGAGGATGGTGAGAGGGTGGAACAAGCTGAGAGCGTAAGTGGAGGATACGGGTTCATTTTCAACATTTAAGAGAAGCTTGGATAGGTACATGGATGAGAGGGGTTTGGAGGGCTACGGTCCAGGTGCCCAGGTTGATGGGACTGGGCAGAATAATAGTCTGGCATGGACTTGCAGGGCTGAAGATCCTTTTTCTATGCTGTAGTACTTTATGACTCTATTACACACATGTTCCTTTTTCACAGAGAATGGAAGGATTTAAGAGGGGTTTGAGGAGAAACCTCTTCACACAGAGAACAGTGCATGTATAGAATATTGTGAGCAGGTTTGAATCCTTTATCTAAGAAAAGCTGTGCTGACTTCAGAGGGAGTCCAGAAGAGGTTCAAAAGAATGATTCTGGAATGAAAGGGTGAATGTATAAAGATAATTTGACACCTCTGGGCCTGTACCTGCTGGAATTTAGAAGAATGACAGGGGGATCTCTTTGAAACTTATCGAATATTTGAAGTCCTAAATAGAGTGGATGTGGAGAGGGTGTTTTCTAAAATGGGGGATGGGGTTTGGGACAAGAGGGCACAGACTCAGAATAGAAAGACATACCTTTAGAACAGAGATGAAGAGACATTTCTTTAGCCAGAGGGTTGTCAATCTGTGGAATTCATTGCTGCTGGCACCTGTGGAGGCCAAGCCATTGAGTATATTTAAAGCAGAGGTTGATAGGTTCTTGATTAGTCAGGACATCAAAGATTTCAGGGAGAAGGTAGGAGAATGGGGTTGAGATATATAATAAACCAGCCATGATGGAATGATGGAGCGTACTCAATGGACCAAATTGAGTAATTCCCTCCTATGTCTTATGGTCTTACATGTGTAATGAGCATCTAGGGAAAGTGATTTTCAGTGATTAGAATATTTTAAAGATATTTGGATAAATACATGAATAGGTGTTTTGAGAGATATGGACCAACCATAAGCAATGGAATGGCTTGATATGCAACATGGATTGGCACTGACAATCTCCTTTTCTCCATTTTTGTATGTTTACATCAATGGTAGAAATATGTTTGGAGAATGGACAAGCTTCTCTCCCATGCCCTCTTCCCTTTCCCCCGTTTTCCTCTTTCTATCTCATCTGAAATCATCCAGAGTCTTTGTCTAGTGGCATCTGCTGATCCAAACCTCAGCTGGCAGGGCTTTGGCAATGATGTTGGATTTCAGCGGCACAAGCTAAGTTTGTGACGCTGTTGAAGATTAAAGAGACTGCAGAACAAAAATGGAATGCTGGAAAAAACCAGGAGATCAAACATCAGCTGAGGAGGCAAAAGGTGCAGGGTGACATTTCATGTCGTGTCCTTGCCTCAGGATTAGATGTGTTGTCTTGACCTGAAACATAAACTTATACAGCTGCTGCCTCATCCGCTGAGTTCTTTTTTTGTGTTTGATATCTAACTCTTGTTGTCCAGCAGTCATTTTTCTATATATGCTTTCTAGTTCAAAGAGATCGGGGGACTGGACAGAGGCATTACCTGCCCAGGACTCTCATGCACAGCTACATAAAGAGTCTTATGGCTGTACAGCAGATGTACATTAAAAGTTTGTAAGCCCTTGCAGTTGAGGAATATCCTTATTATTCTGAGGTTGCCTGGCCTGGCTTATATATGGGGTCAATGACACCCTATGGAAAGCCATCTTAAGGGCCCATTTATTCTAACTTGCATGTTTACAGGTACCAATCACCTGTCAGATTAGTTCTGTACATTGACAAGTATATTGTAGATAAGTCGGTCAGAATCCTCAGAGGTTCTGAAGCTGCAAGCTGATAGGTGGGTGAATCTTCACATTCAATCATCAAAATTTGTCAATTCAACTCTAATAGTTCTTTTCATTGTTGTTATCCTACAGATTACATAGAAAGACTAATGCGCACCAAGCTCTCTAACTTCAGCCACAACTCACACACTCATCGTTTGTTTTGTGCCTTGTTGATTTCAAACACTGCTCACTCTGGTGATCACTTGCAGAAGTCTGTTTCCATGTCAAACAGATGATCATTCCATCCACATTTCCCTTGCAGTTGCTGAGGTTTAATTCTTCAAAAATCTCTACCTTGGAGGCAATGCTCACTGGAGGTATTTGTAACGGAATATATTAACTTTTGAAGGATTGGAGAATTGAGGGATATGCAGAATTGGCATGGAACAGGAATTAGAGCAAGGGCACGATGACATTGAATGGGGCATGACAAGGATAGTGTGGATGGTGTTGGTACAGGTGGTACTGGCTTGGTCTAGGTATCCTACTTCTGCTTTTCTTTTCTTGGGCATACTCTGAACCTTTGTAATTTATTTTCCCACAATAATATAAGGCCATAAGATATAGGACCAGTATTAGACCATTTGGCCCATCGAGTCTGCACTGCCATTTCATCATGGCTGATCCATCTTTCCACTCAGCCCCAGTCTCCTGCCTCTCTCCCATATCCCCTCATGCCCTAACTAATCAAGGATCTATCAACCTCTGACTTAAATATACATGAAGACTTGGCCTCCACAGCAAAATGTGACAAGGAATTCCCCAGATTCACCACTCTTTGGCTAAAGAAATTCCACCTCATCTCTGTTCTGAAAGGACACCCCTCTATTCTGTGGCTGTCTCTTCTGGTCTTAGACTCTCTCACCACTCTATCTAGCCCTTTCACCATTCCATAGGTTTCCATTAGGTCACCTCTTATTCTTCTGAATTCTAGTGGATGCTGGCCTAGAGCTCTTCATATGACAAGGCATTCAATCTTGGAATTGTTTTCGTGAACCTCCTTTGAACCCTCTTCAGTTTTAATACATCCTTTCTAAGATAATGGGCCAGAAACTGCTCACAATACTCCAAGTGAGGCCTCACCAGTGCTTTATAAAGTCTCAACATTACGTCCTTGCTTTTATATTTTTGTTCTCCTGAAATGGATGCTAACATTGCATTTGCTTTCCTCACCACAGACTTAACCTGCAAATTAATATTTAAGAAATCCTGCACAAGGATTCCCAAGTCTCTTTGTGCCTCAGATTTTTGTATTTTCTCTCCATTTAGGAAATAGTTCACCCTTTCATTTCTTCTACCAAAGTGCATGACAATACACTTCCAAAACTGTGTTCCATCTGTCACTTCTTTTCCCATTCTTCTAATCTAAGTCCTCTGTAGCCTCTCTACCTCCTCAAAACTACCTGCCCCTCCACCTATCTTCATACTGTCTGCAAACTTTGCAACAATGCCATTAATTCCATCATCCAAGTTGTTGACATATAACATAAAAAGAATCAGTCCCAACACAGACTGCTGTGGAACATCACTAGTCACTAATAGAAAAGGCTCCCTTTATTCCCACTCTTTTCCTCCAGCCAATCAGCCACTGCTTTATCCATGCTAGAATCTTTTCTGTAATACCGTGGGCTTGTAACTTGTTAAGCAGCTTCATGTGTGACACCTTGTCAAAGGCAAAGTGCACAACATCAACTGATTCTCTTTTGTCTATCCTGCTTGTTATTTCTTCAAAGAATTCCAACAGATTTGTCAGGCAAGGTTTTCTTTTGCAGAAACCATGCTGACTACTGCCTATTTTATCATGTGCCTCCAAGTACGCCAAGATCACATCCTTAATAATCAACTCAAATATCTTCCCAATTACTGAGGTCGGACAAACTGGCCTCTATAATTTCCTTTCTTTTGCCTCTCTCTCTTTTTGCAGAGCAGACTGACATTTGCAATTTTACAGTCTTCTGGAACCATTCTAGAATCTAGTGATTCTTGAAAAGTCATTACTAATGCCTCCACAATCTCTTTAGCCACCTCTTTCAGAACCCTGGGGTGTACACCATCTGGTCCAGGTGACTTATCTACCTTCAGACCTTTCAGTTTCCCAAGAACCTTCTCTCAAGTAGTGGTAACATCACACATTTCATGAGCCCTGACATTTGGAACTTCCACCATACTGCTAGTGTCTTCCATAGTGAAGACTGATTTATTCCATTCATCCTCCATTTCATCATCCCCCATTATTACCTTTTCAGCATTGTTGAAAAACTAAGATATATGTCAGAGTTACTTTTCACAGAGAGTGATAACTCTTCAGAAATCTCTACCTTGGAGGTAATGTTTACAGGAGGTATTTATATTGGAGTAGACTAATTTTTGAAGGGTGAGGGCTATGCAGAATTGCTATTGAGGAGAGATTGGACCTAAGGTAGACCAGTTGCGATGATATTGAATACGGGATGACAGGGATAGTGGGGATGGTGGTAGAAGCTTGAAGGTCCAGGTGGCCTGCTTCTGCTTCTGTTTTCTTGGGTGTTCCCTGAGCCTTTGTAGTTAATTTTCCCATAATAATATAATAATAATAGTGGTGGTAAAAATGCTGTCATGTAATCCTTAATTGTCATCACTTTCACGAAAGAGGCTGATATCTGCATTGATGCATGATTTTCTTTTCCTTTTTGACAATAGATCTGTGTTTGGAACTGTTTTAAAGTGCTGTTAGTCTCATCAATAATAGGTAACTCACTGTCCTCTAAAACAGTTCCCAGGGCTCCATTCCAATTCTCCAATTTGCAATATGGTTTATCTCGAAGGAAAAGATGAGAAACAACCTGAAGTCCCCTAAGTTGATGCTGAAGTTAGGTTTTGGCCACTAACATCTCTTTTCTTCCTATAGAATAGGAATCTGCATTCTCCCAACCTCTCCATCACTGCATCCCATCTGAAATAATCAAAGAAAGTTGAAGAGTAGATTTACCTATTTCTATATTTATTCACTCTGTTGTTCCAAAGCATGCTTTGAACTATAGAATCTGCTGTGCTCTGATTTCTGTTCCAGAGCTCAGAGAGAAATCAACATATACAAACAAGCTGGATGAACTCAGCAGGTCGGGCAGCATCCGTTGAAATGTGCAGTTAACGTTTCGGGACGAGACCCTTCGTCAGGACTCTTGGCCTCTTGTTTGTATGTGTTGATTTGACCACAGCATCTGCAGTATACTTTTTGTTCAGAGAGAAATAATGTGAGCCTTTAGTGTCAATACTTCACGATCACATTTTTCTTATATACTAGAGTAACCTATAGGGAATAAGAAGAAACAGAAGAAAATATCTGAATTAGAGGCAGTTTAAAAGTTCAGAAAACTGAGGATTTTGAACACCAGGATGAACAGCCAGGGCAAGAAATTTTTTTAATGTAACCTATTGAATCACTGAAAACATTTTCCAAAAACTGTTGTCGTCATTTTTTTTTCTCAGCAACTGTCAATTACACTATTTGCAATACCATTTTAATGTTCACTAAAATTATTGATTTGCTCATTAAAAACTCTGCCTGTTATATCATTGTTTGCTTTATCCATATTGTATGTAATGCATTTTTTTATTTCAGAGTATCATATTAAAGCAGCAGGCTATGTTGTACTTCATGCAAATCAATGTCTTTTTCACTGGTTTGTGGAAAGATTAAATTAAAGTTAAGTGAGAAGTAAAACTTGGTTGCCATGGGAGATGGTCTTCCCATTGTAATTAAGTTCACAGCTTTTATCTTGAATGCATTTCCCCATCAGCAATCATCAATTAATGTAATACACTTTTTAGAGTCATAGAAAAGTACTGTACAGAAACAGGCTCTTTGGCTAATCTAGTCCATACCAAGCCATTTAAATTGCTTACTTCCATTGACCTGAGCCCGGACTATAGCCCTTCAGACCCTTGCCATCCATGTACCCATCCAAACTTCCCTTAAATGTTGAAATTGAGCTCACATGCACCACTTGCACTGGCAGCTCATTCCACATTTTTACCACCCTCCGAGTCAGCCATTCTCAACGGGGTGTCCTGGCACATTTGAAGGGGGCCACCAACTGAAAACTGTGAGAAGGGGAGCCACAAGTGTTTATGGGGGCCCTGGTAACTGAACCGATGAAATACTCAAGCAGCAACCTTCATTGGAGTCAATAGTTTCCCTCCTATTTATAATATCTTTCCAATACACCTGGTAAACTCATTGCTTAAGCTTCTAATATCATGAAACTTGCAGAAAAGCAACAAGCTCAAGGATTGCATTAGGCCTGATAGATACTTAATTTCATACAGTCTTTTTTAAAGTTTTGTCCAGTATGTAGGAAAGTTCAAGTTTTCTTGGTGCTCAATAATAAAAGATTTTCTGTCTATCTGCTCGAGTTGTATCCCTGTTTGAAAGGGGTGCCCTGGAACCTGAGAAGAGCTCCTAAGAGGGCTGTGGCCAAAAAACGGTTGAGAATCACTGCTCTAAGTGATGAAGTTTCCCCTCATGTTCCCCTTAAACTTTTCATCTTTCACCCTTAACCCATGACCTCTAGTTGTGGTTCCACCCACCTTAGTGGGAAATGCCTGCTTGCATTTACCCTAATTGTATCCCTCATAATTTTGTATACCTCTATCAGATCTCCTTTCAATTTTCTACATTCCCAGGAATAAAATCCCAACCTATTCTATCTTTCCTTCTAATTCAGGTCCTCCAGTCCTAGCAACATGCTTGTAAATTTTCTCTGTACTCTTTCAACCTTATTTACATCCTTCCTCTAGGAAGGTGATGAAAACTGCACACAAAATTTCAAATTAGGCCTCATAAATGTTTTATACTACTCCAACATAACATCCCATTTCCTGTACTCAATATTTCTATTTATGAAGACCAACATAGCAAAAGCTTTCTTTACAACCCTATCTACCTGTGCCACTACTTTCAATGAATTGTGGATTACTAATCCCGGATACTCAGGGCCCTACTGTTTACTGTGTAAGACCTATCCTGGTTGGTCCTATTGAAGGGCAAAACCTTGCACTTGTCTGCATTAAGTTCCATCTCCAGTGTTTCAGTTTATTGTTCCAACTGGTGGAAATCCTGCTGCAAGCTTTGATACTTCCTTGCTGACAACTACACCGAGTCTTGGTGTCATCCACAAATTTACAGATTCAGTTTACCACATTATCATCCAGATCATTGATATAAATGATAAACAACAATGGACTCCAGCACTGATTCCTTCAGCTCTCCACTAGTCACAGGCCCCCAGTCAGAGACACAACCATCTACTACCACTCTCTGGCTTCTTCCACAAAGCCAATGTCCAATCCAGTTTGCTACCTCATCTTGAATGCCATGTGACAGCAAATTGTGACCAACTTTCCATACGGGACCTTGTCAAAAGCCTTGTTGAAGTCCATGTAAACAACATCCACTGCCTTGCCTTCATCAACTTCCCTGGTTACTTCCTCAAAAACTCTATGAGATTAGGCCATGACCTACCATGCACAAAGCCATGTTGACTATCCTTAACCAGTCCATGTCCATCCAAATACTCATAGATTACCTTCCTATAGCTTTCCCACCACTAATGTCACGCTCACTGGCCTATAATCTCCTGGTTTATTTTTAGAGTCTTTCTTAAACAGTAGAACAATATTAGAACATAGAACATAGAAATCTACAGCACATTACAGGTCCTTTGGGCTACAATATTGTGCCGACCATACAACCTACTCTAGAAACCGCCTAGAAATTCCCTAGTGCATAGCCCTCTATTTTTCTAAGTTACATGTACCTATCTAAGAGGCTCTTAAAAGACCATCTTGTATCTGCTTCCACCACTGTTCTGGCAGTGAATTCCATGCAGCCACCACTCTCTGTGTGACAAACTTACCCCTGATATCCCTCGGTACCCATTTCCAAGCACCTTAAACCTATGCCCCTTCATGTTAGCCATTTCAGCCTTGGGAAATCAATACAATCAATGCCCTTCATCATCTTATACACCTCTATCAGGTCACCTCTCATCCTCTGTTGCTCCAAGGAGAAAAGGCCATGTTCACTCAACCGATTCTCATAAGATACACCCTCCAATCCCAGCAACAACCTTATAAATCTCCTCCATACTCTCTCTATAGTATCCACATCCTTCCTGTAGTGAGGTGACCAGAACTGATCACAGTACTCCAAGTGGGGTCTGACCAAAGTCTTATATAGCTGTAACATTACCTCACGGCTCTTGAACTCAATACCATGGTTGATGAATGCCAACACAACACATGCCTTCTTAACAGCACTGTCAACCTGCGCAGCAGCTTTGTGTATCCTATGCACACAGACCCCAAGATCCTCCACACTGCCAAGAGGCTTACAATTAATATTATATTCTGTCTTCAAATTGGACCTACCAAAATGAACCACTTCAGACTTACCTGGGTTGAAGTCCATCTATCATTTCCCAGCCCAGTTCTGCATTCTATCGATGCCCCGCTGTAACATCTGACAACCCTCCAGACTATCCACAACACCCCCAACCTTTGGGTCATCAGCAAACTTACTAACCCATCCCTCCACTTCCTCATCCAGTCATTTATATAAATCTGAAAGAGGAAGGGTCCTGGAACAGATCCCTGTGAAGTACCACTGGTCGTTGACCTGCATGTAGAATACGAACCATAGCTATCCTCCAATCCTTTGGTATCTCACCTGTTACAAAGGATGATTTAAATATCTCTGCTAGGGCTGCTCAACTTGCCTCCTTCAGATTCTGAGGGAACATCTGGTCAAACCCTGGGGATTTATTCGCCCTAATTTGCCTCAAGATAGCAAACACCTCCTCCTTTATAAACTGATTAGGCTCCATAATCTTGTTGCTGCCTTGCTTCACCTATAGTTTCTGTGTCCATCTCCTGAGTAAATATAGAAGTAGATAATCCTTTGAAGAGCTCCCCATTTTTCTTTGTCATATTTTTCTGCTTGTGTAGAACATGGCAACTTTGGATGCAGAGGAGTGGGTTGAATAAGCTCTCCCCTGAGCCAATTTATGTGATACCATACCCAGGAGGACTGGAACCTTTACTATGCCTTTGTCCAAGAAGAGATTGGTTTACAGTAAGGACACGGATTGAAGCCCATGGATTTAAAAATTCTTTTATCTTCAGAGAATATGTAAATAAATTAGTGTGGAGGATGTTTATGTAGCATTTGGACACTGCTGTAGGTGACTCAGGACAAATGGCCTTTTCCCTGCTGTGCACAGGATGTAAGGATAACCTTAATGTGATTTAGCAAATTAACCTGCTGCATCCTGGTAACTTTATGTTCTTTGTCCATCTAGTTCATGGCAATCTGAGGGGGTAGGAGCTGCAAAGTGTGTGAAGGCAATGAATGAGTAACTAGCAGGAAGAGGAAGATGAAGAGTCTGCTCACGGTCAGTGAGAGGGCACACAGTGCACCAGCTGAGTACAGCAGGTGGCACCTCATCCACAACCACATCCAGAACACTCTTCGATCAACGTCAGCAGTAGTGGGACATCTTCCAATCACATAAGTGTAGTGACATCTTTGAAGGATTTTCTATGAAGACTTGTGCATGCCAAGCACAGGTTTATATGTCAAGCAATAAAAAGATTATTCTAGTTAATAAAACAGATTTGTAAATGACTTAAAATAGTTCACTAACTTTCAAAAGTTATTTTCAGGTTATTTAAAAAAATATACCCTGTTCACCCTCTCATGGCCAGTTCTTAACTTAGACCCTTTCTTGATCTTTTATCATGGCATATATCTGATATAACATTGGTCTCAAATGACTGTTGACCCTCCTCATTGTCATGTCTTTTCACTGTTGCCGCAATTTAAATCAGTGATGGAAGAAAATCCATTTCACAGCATTCACTACAACTTGCTCTGCTTCAGCAGCTTCTGGACTGATTTTACACCTAAATCACAACAAACAAAATGTATAACCAATTCTATTCCTATTCTGTCAACCCTTCCTGCATTTATTTTCATCCCTTTTCCCCAGTATCAATAGGCGTTAGTTTCTGGTCCCTGATTTTTTGCTTATCTCTACTTTCTCCATTTGCTGTTGCTGATTTTCACTTTCAGTTTCTCTCCATCCGGTTGCCGTCTGAAAGAGGTGAACAGAAAAGACTTGTGGAAAAAAATTGAAATCAATTTAATGTTCTTATTCTTGGTAAAATGGGAAATATTGCAGCAGAGAATACAATGCTTTCTGGCGTTGATCACCTAAGGAGGCACAGCGATGGTTTATTAATGTTGTGATGAAGTTCTCCTATTCATTTATAATGATTTTTCTGAAAACTGTTATAATGAGAAGAATTCTATTATCAGTAGAGAGATGGGAAATTTAGCTTAAAGCTATAGCTGAAACCTTTCTATTGAAGCAGGTCTAACATTAGGAAAGAAAGGAACAGCAGAGGCTGCATTCATGCATCAGCCCCTGGCTTACTTCAGACGCTAATGCAGCATTTCTATTGTTTTGGGTTAAGCCTGGAATTACATAGAAAATAGTACATACAGAACAGTTCAACATAGTCGTGGCTTTTTGGCTCACAATATTATGCCAAAATTTTTAACCTACTCCAAAATCAACCTGACCCTTCCTTCCTGCGTCACCCTACATTTTTTGTTTATCATGTGCCTTTCTCATAAATGACCCAAATGTATCTGCCTGAACCACCACCCAGCAGAGCGTTTCATGAACTTACCACTATATATGTAAAAAACCTATCTTTGACATCCTTGCAATGATTTTGTTCAGTCACTTATAAACTATGCTCTCTTGAATTAGCCATTGCTGTTCAGGGAAACAAAAAAGATGCGGTATGTCTACTCTATCTATGGCTCTTATCATCTTATTCACCTCTAACAAGCCATCTCTCATCCTTCTTTGCTCCAAAGAGAAAAACCCTTGCTCACTCACCTTTCCCTCATAGGGCATTCTCTCTAATCCAGGAGCATTGTGGTAAATCTCTCTAAAGTTTCCACATCCTTCTATAAAGGGACCAAAACAGAACACAATATTCCAAGTGTGGTCTAACCAGTTTTATAGAGCTGCAACATTACCTTTTGGCTCTTCAATTCATTCCACTGATTTATGAAGGGCAACTTTCCATATGCCTTCTTAACCACCCTATCAACTTGTAACTCAGCTTTGAAGGATCTATGCACATAGACCCCAAGATCTTTCTCTTTCTCCACACTGTTAAAAATTTTGCCATTAACCTTATACTATGCCTTTGTTTGAACTTCCAAAGTGAATCACTTCACATTTTTCTAGATTGAACTCCATATGCCATTTCTAAGCCCAGTTCTGCATCCTGTCAATTGGTACAAACACTGTACTGATTTCACAACGTACAGATGCACTTCCAAGCACTCCACAGCTCATGTTCTCAATTTAATCTATCTACCTGTTTTGTACCATTGACCTTCTTTTGCCCATTGGCTGTGTATCAGCCTTTGTGTGTAGTTTTTCACTGATTCTTCTGTATTTCTTTGTCTCCTGTAACTGTCCGCAGGAATCTCAAGGTAGCATATGGTGACATATATGTACGTTGATAATAACTTTACTTTGAACTTTAATCTATATTCTGTGGTTCCTCAGTGACTACACCTACAAAATTCTCCTTTGGCTGTAAAAAGTGCATGGAATGCAGTGGACTTTGAAGGCTTACTCATGAATAGAAATTCAGGTTACATTTGGACATCATGGGACATGAAAGGCTTTGTAACTACATGAAGATGTGAAAGGTGTTAAAAAGATACCACACGTCCTCCTTTTATTTTACTATTTAATGCACATGAAGTATGATAAAGTACAAACAACACACACAAAATGCTGGTGGAACACAGCAGGCCAGGCAGCATCTATAAGGAGAAGCACTGTCGATGTCTCGGCCTGAAACATCGACAGTGCTTCTCCCTGTAGATGCTGCCTGGCCTGCTGTGTTCCACCAGAATTTTGTGTGTGTTGTTTGAATTTCCAGCATCTGCAGATTTCCTCGTGTTTGCTGTCATGATAAAGTACATATGTATTAATTCTCCATCTCCTTACCATTCCTGAAAGCCAAGACCAGGATAGACAAACATCGAAATACCAGGGTTGCCAGATGGCAAAAATATAATCACACTTTTCTGCAGAAATCCACAATAAAATTAGTTTTGAAAAGTGAAACTGAATGTTTTGAACATGGTTCTTCCTTCATTATCACAAAGAAGGATGATGTGACTATTTAATTGTACTACATGGATCCCACTGTGCTTAAACTGACAGCATACATTACAGTGGGAACTAAATTCTAAATAGTTTGTAAACTGCTCTGAGATGTCGTGAAATTGTAAAAAGATGCTTTAAAAAAGGCAACTCAATTCCTTCTTTCCAGCACTTTATTTAAAAAAAACAATATCCATATATTCTACACTGTAAAATACAGAAGCATTAAAGACATATACAACTGTCAAATATACTGTATTCATAGTTTAAATCAATTCAATATTAAATGTTCACATATTTTGTTTAATGCACAAGCCCCACATCTTAGTCTACTGACATTTTTCAATCAGTACGATTTTTATTCATAACAGCATGTGATAATAAGAACACAGTAATTTAATTCAAAGACTAATTTCTGTAAAATGCCTGTCTGAAGTATGCAGGAGCAGCAATGTTAAGTAATCCACAGAGGAAGGAATGTACATAGAAACATAGATACGTTCTATTGAATCTGTTTTGTTATGGCTCTTCCTTTTCTATCTCTATTATTGATATTTAGTTTAAAATTTACAACAGTGGAGTCCCAGGCAATTGGAGGATCCAAGAATAATCTGGCGATACCTAGCTGTTATTGATATCTATAGATGTTGATATCCTAATGATATACATCATCTAATGGGATCCTAAAACGATGTTAATAATATACTTTCTGTAACTGATTAATATTGAAAAAGTTCACAATTATATTTTATGCCCTTTTTTATATTTTGCAATCAACTTTAAATGTACTCTTTCGGCAACAATTGGAAAAGTCTTTTGTTCATTGATGCCAGTACCTTGAGATAATGCAATACAGTATAATACTAGCCATTTCACATTATATTCAATACATCCACAGTATAAAATATGCAAAACATTTAGATCCAAGCATATTGTTATAATGTATTCTGTAAATATATGAAATTTTAAACAGATGATTTTAATCATTTAGAAAAGAAGTTCACTAGTGATTTGCCACGGGGAGTGTACCAAATTCCAGGTTTTGTTTTAAAATTAAAATGCATACTCCCATTCTGACTGGAAAAATTTCTCTATAAACACAATAGCTAGGTTAGAAAGTAAATTCACATATTCAGTCCTGATCAAGTTTAAAATGTTCCCAGACTGAAATGATAGAGCTCCATACATGAACAAAAATAGATTTAAGTGCCAGAGAAGCATAACCAAACAAAAGCAATTAACTCCGATTGGGTGTAATTTGTGAAAGAGTAGGCTTTGGTATCTCTTAACAGCAAAAATGTAGCTTATGAGAATCCTATTTCCAAATAAAAAAATGTTTACAATTAAGGCAATAAAATCATTTAAATTACTAATATTAGCCTCTAGGCAAAAAATTAACATTTAGTGAATATATAAAATCTTTCAGCTACCATTCTTTTAAATTTATTGTGCAAATTGTCATAAGCAAGAATAATAGTGTTCAACAATCACAGTGCATTCACATTACAACTATCATTTACTTTATTACAATCAAGTTTTTAAAGTCTTATTCTCAATTTATGGATGGTGTGAGTAAGGGAGAGAATATACAATCTTTTCATCATGTGCAGAACTAAATCCTGTACTCATTCTGCACAATTTCAACCTTTTAAAAATAAGATTATTGGATTGTTATTTAAATGGAATATAGATGAGTGTGTTGCAGCAGACTGGAACTACCATTGAGCTCTTTTATTTTCTAATTATAAAATGAGCACAAATATTATACTTCACTATTTTGTAAATAACACGATTGCAAAATTTGTACAGTAAATGTCTGAAGTGCTGCTAACAGATCATTCATGTCTCAAGATTTCGAAGTGCAATTGGTGTTTGCTGACAAGCTGTTCCTTATTGATTGTTACAAAAAGTTCAATAAACTCCTGTATTCAGGATAAACAATCAAAGACAAACTCTTTGCCTCTATGTAGAATGTCGACACAACTGTTAAAATACATTCTCTGAAAATGAATCATTGTCTTTGTAAAACAATAGATTGCAATAAATTGCTGTGCACTGCTCCGTGAGCAGCTTTCAACTGTTACTAATTTGCTTAACCTTTCAGAACACAAATTGTAAATGGCTCTGCGACATCCCTTTATATAATTAATTGTTAAAGCAAATTTCTCTGAATTTGCAGAAAATACATGTTTAAAAACTCAAATTAAAACAGACCAGGCAACACTTTAAAATTTACCCAAATATTTCACCTGAGTGCATCCCTAAACAATTCAAATAATAAATTGACTATATAATACATTAGCAGAAAGCATTCTCCTATATCTGCATGGTGGATCTTGACAATTTTCATCAGTCTAAATTGTACTATAAAATCCTTAGCAACTCTACAGAATACATAGCATACAATCTTTTGGTATATGTTTGTAGATTACGATCTAAGTAAGTTTATGCAGTCTTAGTTTGCAAGTATTTTTGCTACCTCTTCCACACATTTCTTTTTTGCTCTGTTATTCATGCAAAGATCTCACAGTGACTTCCTGTCAATGCAAATTTGTTATTAATGCCAAATGTGTAGAAGTTGTTAATAGCTCAAAGGTGCACCAAGTTGTGTTATAATGGTGGAAGAGGTAGAAGTTGACATTAAACTATACAATCATTTGAATTTTAAATGATTGAATACTGTGATCTTCAACCAACAATTCAGATTAGTTTCCCACGTAGACAGCAACCTTTCAGCTCATGGAGATATCTTCAGAGGCTTTCCATCTTTATCGTATTGGTACACAAGCATCTTGATGCAATGGGAGTTGGCAGGTGAGATCCATGGACTGCTGGTGATTGAGAAATTATGGTTTGTATAAAACTGCACCGGCTGTTTCTGGCACTTAATGAAGGCCTTTAGAGTTCCAGCTGCCATCGTGCGGAAACGTTTACTGATGAAGCAATATAGGAAGAAATTGATGGCTGTATTCAGGAAAGCAAGCATGTTGGCTATGTCTGATACTATGTGCACCAACCATCCATTGTTTATAGGCAAAACGTAGAGGTGGTAGAGAATCATCACCATTCTTGGGGCCCAGAGTATTGCAAAAATGGTTGTTATAGTGAGCAAAATCGCTGTTGTCTTCCCTGTGGAGTAGCCCCGCATGCGAAAGTTGCTTTTCCTTTTCAGTTTGTGGATAATGATTGAATTCAAAACAAAGAATATGGAACATGGGATCAGGTATACGGTAAAACAATGAACCCAAATCAGAATTTGATGCATGGAAGTACTTGTATAGTTCTCAGTCCAAATATTTGGCCACCAGTAATATGGAATACTGGTCAAAAAACATGTGACATAGACACTCATTATAACTTTCCGGGTGCGTGCAGGATAAGAAACTGTATGATATTTAAGTGGGTGACATACGGCAATATATCTGTCAATGGTTAAAGGAACTGTTATCCAGATAGATGTGTGATTAGCAGAGAACTCCAGGACTCCGATAATCTTATCCAGAACTTGAGGCATCTGCTGGCCGAGAATGAAGTCTTCAAGTAGAAAATCAAGAAAGACAATGAAGAAAAGGATGAATATGTCAGCAGCAGCCAGAGCCAGCAGATAATTGTAGGACGACTTCTGTCTCCGAGCCACCAAGCGAGAGAGGATGATCACCGTCAGTATGTTAGCTGGGGAAAGAAACAAAAAAAAATGTTTATTTACTCATTCATACACTGCTATATAAATTAATATTTTAAAGATTTTACTGCATTGTGATTGCTCTATTTACCTGAAGAGGAAATAAAGGGTTAAACGTGAAATGTGTGCATTAAGATTAGAGTGTTTATCTTTGTTTCTGCAAATGGAATTTCAAAAGTAGAATTGTGCTTGCAAAACTGCATTAAAAAGATACATATAAAGGTACATATCAGAAGGTATATTAAATATATTTAATATAAATAGTAAATATATTACATATATTAAAGGTACATATCTCTACTTTTGCTTTAAGGTAATAAAGTTTATTTGGCTGCTCTCTGAAACTGCACACACTACAAAGCTAATAGTGGTATTAATTTCTGGGCCCAATGTATCGATGCAATTACAAGGAGGGCACAGCAGTGGCTATATTTTCATTAGGAGCTTGAGGAGATTTGGCATGTCATCAAATACTTTAGAAAATTTCAAGAGATGTAATGTTGGTCTAGCTGGTCGCATCACCATCTGTTGTAGATGGGCTACTGTGCAGATTGGATAAAGCTGCAGAGGGTTGTAGTCTCAGCATTTCCATCATGGGCACTAGCCTCCCCACCACTGAGGGCATTTTCATAAGGTGATGCCTCAAATACCAGCATCCATCATTAAGGACACCCACCACCTAGGACATGCCCTCTTCTCATTGCTACTATCAGAAAGGAGGTAAAGGAACCCGAAGACTCGTACTCAACAAACAGATTCTCCTCCTCCTCCTTTAGAGCTCTGAATGGACAATGTACCCATGAACACATCATCATCATCGTTACCTCAAGATTTTTGCTATCTATTAGTACTTATCTTTTTTATATATATTTCTTATGATTTCTCACAAATTTTATATATCACACTGTACTGCTGCTGCAAAGCAACAAATTTCACGATGTGCATTAGTGATAATACACCTGATTCTGGTATTATTACCATGAGTGCTTTGGAATATTGGCCCTTTTATTTGTGTAGGTCGGCCTCATATTTTTGGAAATGTTGCTTCAGTTCTCGCTTGCTACTATAACTAACTAATTACCCTCATCCTAGAAATAATTGGTGTAACAGCTAATAATATAAGAAAAAAAAAGCTTAAGCATCATTGGTACAGTTATTTCTCTTGCTTGGACAGTCCCAGTAGGACCACTGGAATCCAAACGGATTTGGTTACACCTCTCTTAATTAGGTGTAAAATATCCAAAGTTCCAACAGATTCTACTGATTTCTCACTGACCCAAAATACCTGAAAGCTTTGATGAAATTCAGTGCAAATTGTTACATTAGTTTACAAAATGTCTTGTGGTAGTTTGAAAAAGAAATTGGCTTGTAAATTATAGCACTGGCCAATTTCCCAGATGTAACTAATGAATTTCGGCTAATTCCCCACAATTGTGCTTCGTCATAGTGCCTGAAAGGATAAGCTGATTTTCCTTGGGCACATATTTATATAAAAAAACAATGGAGTATTATTTTATTTTTATCTGCTCTCAGAATCTGACTGTTGTAAACTCATAACATGCAACTAATCCTGTATAGTGTTATAAAGTCATTTTCAGTTACCTAATTCAACTTCCATTCAGGAGTGTCTAAACATTTTTTGATAAACTCATTTTAGCTATATTAACCAAACTACACCAAAGTAATACACTTAGTATAAAGAGGAATTTTGTTTTGCAGATATTATATTCTGAAACAATAGCCAGGAACACTGGATTGCAGTGGAATTTGTATCTGGTGATAACGAAATTGAATTTGAATGGAAACAAGCAATAAAACCACTTATTTTGGGCGCAGTTGAAAATTAATTAGTAGTTAATAACTAGCTTACCAATGGTAGCCCAAAATGAAAACATTGTTCTGGTGAAGGAGGACTCGGGGCTAAGGATCCTGAGCATAAATTGAATTTTAAATGGAAGCATCAAAAATATATCTCCTAATTTTTCTTTAACAGTTGCATTGGCAAGACATAAAGAATTTTGCCAAAGGCACCAAGAGTATCAATAGAAAAGGAATCATTAAAACTGAAACTTGTAATTACTGATTAGCTTTGGGTCTGACAGATTAGCTCTAGTTGACAATTTGCTCTCAACAGCAATATATAATTTATTACCAACAACCCTAGTGACAGAATTGTGATTGAAGATATTTATTTGACCGACAATCCAAGTGATCTTTTAGTGTTAGTTCAAGATGAATGTGGAGACTGAGAGAATTGCAGGGAGGGAGGGGTGAGACAGGACAGATATTATAGTATGATCATAATATTAACTAGGTCCAAGTGGGGAAGTGGTGCTGTTGTTAGAGGGTTGGTGGTCTGTGGAATGGGATGAACGGAAGGTAGGATGATCCCTTTCATTCTGCATTTCTCTGGCAGAAGACTGGGACCAGGAAAGGTATGCATAACTCTTTTTTTCCAAAATGTGCAGAACTGGATGTAGATCAATATCAGCATTTAGAGCTTTATGTAGATAGTCCAACAAGTGGACCTGATGTCAGTTAATGAGCCTGGACAGGTGACTGAACTTTCAGTGGTAGAACAGTTAGGGAACAGAAATCACTACTCATTAAGTTTTAAGCTGACTATAGATAAGCATATGTATGAATCTTGCATGAAAGTATTAAATTGGAGCGGGGAAAATATGACATTTTAGGCAGGAAATGGAGAGAACAAATCTGACATGTGGATGGTGTTTAAAGACCAACAGCACAAAGTACAAGTCAGGAATGTTCCAATAAGAAGGAAGTACAAGGATGGTAAGGTAAGGGAACCTTGGAATTTAAGACAATCTAACCTGGATCCACACCTCCTCACGAGTCAAAATAGCACAGTAGCATCTACAGTTTCTAAGGAGACTGAGGCTTGCAAGGCTCCCCACCCCCATCAGTTAAATGACAATAAACTTGACATGACTTGATTTATGAGGTTTTGGGAAATCCTTGCCTAATTAGGAACAGTCAGCATGTCTCTGTGCAGGGAAGGTCACATGTTACTAACTTGATTAAGCTCAAAGAAGCATTGGTGATTGGTAGAAAGTAGAACTGCGCAGGCAGAAAGGATTTGTTTGGTTGGCATTTGATTATTAATTAATGAGTTCTGCATAGCATTGTGGGATGAAGGTTGGTTCCTGTGCTATTCTGTTCCATGTCCTATGTACTAACAGAACTGAAGGAATGATAATTTAGCAATGCAATTTAGGGCAATAGTCTTCCATATTGGCAACACAGATTCAAACTGCTGGCTCTGTGTTGGTGAAGGGTGATAGTGGTAGGCTTTGAACTTACCAAAAACTCCGAAGACTACCATGACCACCTTTTCCCAGAATTGAGTACGAGAATTACCCCTGAGAAAAGCAGGTGATGTTAATAGAGTGGAATGCCATCAAACACTGTGGAGAGAACAGTTACTACTGCATGAAAATTCCATCGAGTATCTTCACTCCATCCCCCACAACAGGCAGGCTTTCCCAGTGGCTATCCACTTTGATTCCCTTCCCATTCTCATTCCAGCATGTCAGTTCCCTACTGCCACAATACGGCCTCTTTCAGGTTGGAGGAGCAACTCCTCATATTCCATCTATTCATTTGCCAACCTGAACATTAATCCCTCTAACATCTGGTGTCCCCTTTCTTTTTCATTTCCCCATTCTGGCTCCCCGTTACCCCTTCTCTTCTCCTCACCTGCCCATCAACTGCCTCTGCTGCCCCTCCTCCTTCCTTTTCTCCATGGCCTAATCTTCACTCCTATCAAACCCCTTCTTCTTCCACCTTCTACCTCTTCCACCTCCCATTTTCTCATTTCTTGCCCACTTCTCCGTACAGCCACCTTCACCCTCTCCTGGCTTCACTTATCACCTGCCAGCTTGCACTCCATACTCCACCCCCACCTTCTTATTCTTGATTCTTCCCCCTTCCTTTCCTGTCCTGGAGAAGGGTTTTGACCTAAAATGTCAAATGTTTATTCCTCAAAGACGCTGCCTGACCTGTTGAGTTCCTCCAGCTTTTCATGTGTATTGCTCCGGAGTTCCAGTATGTGCAATATTCTAGCAAACACAATTTCTTCTCCTCTTTTAGTTTAGCCCTTCCAAGTATTAAAGCAGCACTGGAATTTGGGCACAATGGTAACTTAGCGGTTATTGCGATGTTACTACAGTTCGGGATTTTCCGGCGTTCAGAGTCTGTAAGGAGTTTGTACAATCTCCCCATGAAATGCGTGAGCTTCCTCTGGGTGCTCCAGTTCCCTCCCAGAGTCCAACAACAGACTGGTTAGTAGGTAAATTGCCCTATGATTAGGCTAGTTTTAAACAGGTGAGATGCTGGGTGGTGTGGCTCATTGGGACGGGAGGGCCTGTTCTGCTCTGTATCGCTAAATAAATAAAGAATAAATTAACTAAATTAAGTTTGTGCAATCAAAAAAAGCTGCAAGTGCTCAAAATCAGATAATACAAGAAACTCTCAGCAGGTTCAGCTCAGGCCGCATCTGTGGGAAGTGAAATGGAGGTAATACTTTGGACTGAAGGCTATTTGTCAGAGGTGAAAGGAGACAAAGGGACTTTGATGAGCTGTAACTCAGAATCAGAATCAGGTTTAATAACACTAGCATATTCATGAAATATGCTGTTTTGTGGTAGCAGTATATTGCACTACATAAAGAACTATAAATTACGATAAGGAATTATATATATTGAATTAAATCAGTAGTGTAAAAAGAGAACAGAGTAAAAAGGTGAGGTAGCGTACAAGGGTTCAAATATAAGATGGCGGAGGGGAAGAAGCTGTTCCTGAAATGTTGAGTGTGTCTTCAGGCCCCTGGACCTCCTCCTTGATAGTAGCAATGAGAAGAGGGCAGGTCCTGGATGATGGGGGTCCTTAATGACAGATGCCACATTTTTGAGAGCCCGATGAACAGTCTTGGACTGAATCACTGTCAATTGACACTTCATTCATTTCCATGAATGTCACCTGACTGGCTGTGTTCCTCTAGCATTTTGCGTGTGTTGATAAGCTGCAGCTTTCTGCCTTCCTCCATTTGCCTCCTCAACACCCAAGTTTGAATATTTTTGTTGCAATACCAAATCTCTCTTCAAACCCCTAATGAAGTACAGTTGCCGTCTTGCCTTCCTTATAGCTGCATCGATATGTTGGGAACAGGTTTGATCCTCAGAGATCTTGACACCCAGGAGCTTGAAATTGTTCAGTCTCTCCACTTCTGATCCCTCTAAGAGGATTGGTATGTGTTCCTTCATCTTACCCTTCCTGAAGTCCATAATCAGCTCTTTCATCTTACTGATGCTGTGACATATCTCACTCCCGTACACCCTCTTGTCACCACCTAAGATTCTACCAACAATCGTATAATCAGCAAATTTATAGATGGTATTTGACCTATGCCTAGCCACACTGCCATGGGTATTGGCAAATGTAGGAAATGCAAAATGCAAAGCAGGAAACCATGCTCAGCCGGTCAGGCAGGGAATGTCCTTCACTTCCAGAAGAAACAAAATATGGAAAAATCAGAACTGGTCACATTGCAGCCTCCTGGACTTTATATTGGGTTCTCTAATTACAGGCAGCTTGATTTCTTTGTCTTCTTCAGTTTATCTGTGATGTTGATTTAGATTGATTTGTTTACTCCTTTTTTTCAATCTGAGAATGAGAGACATGATCTGTCTGACCTGCCAAGCAAGTCCTCCTGCTCTGCATTTTGCTATTCCTACGTTCTTTTGTCAATGTTCTCTCACACTCTCTCTCACAGCTCATAGTCACTCTTTGACTAGTTCATCTGCAAAGTTTTACACTGTCCGACATCTCACCTTCTTCTGTCCTCTTTGCAGCTTTATACACTTCTATTCTTTCCTGGAAATGATTAGCTGCTGGAGGAACTCAGTGGGTCAAGTAGGAACTATGGGGGCAAAAGAATAGGATCTCAGCCTGAAAATTTGATTACCCCTTGCTCTCCACAGATGCTGCCTGACCCGTTGTTCTTCCAGCAGATGTTTTTTCTTTGCTCCAGATTCCTGCATTAATGGTCTCTTCTGTCTCTTTTTCTTTAGCCTCCTTCCCAGTTTTAATCAAACATCTTCAACTTGAAATACTAACTTTATTTCTCTTCTGACAAATGCAGCTGAGTATTTCCAGCATTTTTTTTTTTTTGCTTTTATACTTGAATTAAGAACTAGTGGAGATGGCAGACACCATATATTAGGTGTCTGAAGAATTTAATTGCAAACTGCTTCAAAATAGTTCCATAAAAATGTCAACCCAGTTCTGTACCAAGTGATTTAGATTATTTGCAACAGGATTTAGAGAATAATAGATGTTTAGCAGGGAACAGAAGGCACCAGTTTGATTGAGCTGTTCAGATGTTCTCATAAACAATTGTGTAGTGTTGAATCAATGTATGAATACCAGTTCAGCTTTTGGTTATTACTGCTGTAGAATGGTTTGCAACATGCGCTATTCAATTTCTTCAAACTCTTTTAATTACAGTGGGATTAGTTTGGCACAATTTGCATAATAGTGGCAACATGGAAACAGTCCTTGGCAGAACCCTGAAGTATATAGCAATGCTAATATTTAAAAATCTTGCCTGAAGTTTCTTATACAGCTTTCAAAGTGCAGTTGACATATATCGTATAGCCAGTGAAAAGCCATCAGTCTGAAGTAAATTCACATCCATGTCTCACAGCGTGTATATACTGCTAAGTATTCAACTGTGTTATTTATATCACCCAGATATATTGCATGACCTCATACTTAAAGGCCCAGTGAGCAAACAACTAAAGTAACAGACAAAAAGCACTAGAGGATCTTAGCAAATCAGACAGCATCTATGGAGGGAAATAAACAGATGACATTTCAGCCTGAGACCCTTAATCTGATGACCATTCATCCTATGATAGGTCTCAACTGTTTATTTCCCTCCATTGATGCTGCCTGACCTGCTGGAGTTGCTCCAGCATCCAGCATTTCCTTCATCTGCAGAATCTCTTATGTCTTTGCCAAACTAGAGGTGAGACAGAGAGATAGGATATCCATTTGTCCCCAGATGTTCTATGCTAGTATTGGATCTCCAATAAATCTGAGCTGCCAAGCCTAATTTTTTTTTTACAGAATTTATTTCTGCTATGGATTTGTGTTCAATTTTCCAGACTCCAGCTCATTTCTTGCTACCTTGACAAAGAAGGAAATAAAATCATAATAATCTAAATACCAGAATATTCTACTCAGTAAATATTTTAATTAAGAGCCTGAAGGTCTCCTAAACATTCAAAATATCTTAAGTAGTTGAAAACATGATAGCAAATGAAAACTTAGCAATGAAAATGTGAATGTATACAATGAATACAATGAAATGTATATCTAAGGCATACCCTTCTCCCTCACAACCATTCCTCTCCATTCCATGGACGAGCTGTTGTAACGTCAGTTTTGTGGTTTGATCCCCAGCGTAACTGAGTGTTTGATCAGGATGCTTGGGACATACGTGGCTTAAATCTCCTGATGAATGGCATCAGTTCGATGTAGAATGGCCAATATTTCCAAACATGTTTTGGCAATATGTTAATTGTACTTAAAAAATAAGAAATGCCCAAGCATCAATATATTGATACATTTCCATTTAAAGTTCATTAGTTAAAGGGGGAGGTCTATCCCAGGCATGGGCAAACTACGGCCCACGGGCCATATGCCCGTTAAGCTTTTTAATCCAGCCCGCAGAATGATGAAATTATATTAATAAACCTTGTTAACGTTTTTCCCCCGCAATTCTGGCGTTTTCCCAATAGATGACACATTCTATATACATTTGTGGCGACCCATGTCCTGGCACATCCGAACCGGCTCACAATTAGCCAGCATTCCGGCTAAGGGAGATAGCCTGCGGGGATTTGCGAGCGCAGAGCTTTGGAGCCTCTGCGCAGGGGGGCAGGTTGAGGGAGGCTTAAAAGTGAGGCTGGGGATTTCGAATAAAGTTTTTTTCTTCGACTGCAGTTACCAACTCCGTGTTGTAATTTTAGCGCTGCATGTAGCACACTGCTACACATTGACCTTTGTTGAGGTGCAGCGTATTACTCCACATTTGCACTTTACTCTTTGTTCGGCTCGACCTATTTGTGTGAACAGGCGTTCAGCGTCATGAACATCAACAAAGCCAGCCACAGATCCAAGTTAACTGACCAACACCTCAGATCCATCCTGAGAATCGCCACAACAAAACTAAATCCAGACTTTGATGCGCTGGCTAAAAAGGGAGACCAACAACACTGTTCCCACTGAAATTAAAAATAAGTTTCTTCGTTGTGTTATGTAAAAAATGCATTTGAAAATATTTTTTTCAATAAGCCTTACATGTTACATGTCATTTCTGTTAAGTGATGGACATGAGTAGTGCACAGGTGCACGTACGTTCTCAAAATAAAAAATGCGCTCCAGATCAAATAACACGCTCCGCATACTGGCACGCTCTCACTGTTCTGTCATTGTGCGGGTCGTTGTTGAGTTTTGGCACAGGGGACAATTGAATAAGAAGGAGCAGGACAAGTAGACCTGCATCTCCTACCGTTTTTGAAATAAAGACAGTCAGGAGGAGAGTGATGATGATAATATCTTGAAGGATAACAGAATTTTCAGTGCTTTAAAATAATAACTGTTACTATTAAATAAAGCTGTATTTTATTCATTTAATTTTCAGTGTTTTAAAAGTCATTTCAATAAATAGCTAAATACCATGGGACTTCAAAGACAGATATTTTGTTGTAATGCATTTGTTCATTTTCAATTGAAATTAAAGCACATGTTTTCTACATATCCCATGATATTTTATTTTCTCTTATAAGGTGTATTACCAAAACACTCCGTCCATCTGCTCCTTGAGAACCCTTTGTGGCCCTCAAGTCAAAAAGTTTGCCCACCCCTGGTCTATCCTGTTACGTTCCTCTGGAATCAATTTCAGTAGTTTCATACCTGGAGATGGACTGCAGCCACTCTAGAATCAAGAATTATACAGACAATAAAGAAACATTGTGGTTATGTTATGAGACTATTAAACAGACGTGTGGATGTAAAGTCCAGCGATATGAGCCAAACGTAAATCCCATAATAACATCAGCAGCATTTAATTCAGTTGATTATAAATAAGGGTCTACTTGCCAAGAATTAGTGTATATCCTGACTGTTATCAATCAGTGGACTGTATGGTTACATGGATGCATTGTAACGTCACCAAAATATTTAGCTTTGAAGCCAATGAACTGAATTTTAAACACAGAGGACAATTCGCCGAGGATCAGTACTACAAACCAGAAATCAATTTCTAAGCAAATATCAGCGATGTTGACTATGAATCTAGGATATTGATGTGAAACAAGGACAGGTCCCTTGATAGTGGAAATCTCAGTCATTATATGAATCCAGGCCTGTAGCAAAGAGATGAATCAGAGTTGCAAGTCATTCAGTTTATGAGCAGCTATGGATGGCTGATTGTTACACACCGAAGAACAAATAGGAGGAATTGCAGCTCATCCTCCCTTTCCTGCTTTTTGAAAGTCAGGCCCAACCGTGCCCATTTTATTTCTGTTTATATGTGTTACATAGAGTGTAGAATAGTATAGCACAGTACAGGCCCTTCAGCCCACAATGTTGTGCCGACACTTAGACCCTACCTCCCATATAACCCCCCGCCTTAAATTCCTCCATATGCCTGTCTAGTAGTCTCTTAAGTTTCACTAGTGTATCTGGCTCCACCACTGACTCAGGCAGTGCATTCCACACACCAACCACTCTCTGAGTGAAACACCTTCCTCTAATATCCCCCTTGAACTTCCCTCCCCCTACCTTAAAGCCATGTCCTCTTGAGCAGTGGTGTCCTGGGGAAGAGGTGCTGGCTGTCCACTCTATCTATTCCTCTTAATATCTTGTATATCTCTATCTTGTCTCCTCTCATCCTCCTTCTCTCCAAAGAGTAAACCTTAGCTCCCTTAATCTCTGATCTGGTTACAAGTGAAACTCATTCTAATGTTCTTGCAGGCAATTTACTCTGATCTATTAAACAACCACTGTTCAGGACAGCACACACTAAAGTAATTTTCTATTGAGTAGAGCCACAGAGATGATCTTTTTTTTTGAGGTTCAACCTGTTACATAGACTTGAGTGATAAGGCTGGCCAAATTAGCATGCACCTGGGCAATGCACAACATTTTTCCTTACTTAGTGTGAAGAGGGATTTAAATAAAGTTGAAGTAAATAATGTTTGATGTAGCTCCAATAGTTTCTAAGCTAAGTTTTTTATATAGCAGTATAAATGTGCCAAAAGGAACATATTGCTCAAGTCTCTGCAATCCTTTAATGAAGCTTTCAGCCTATTCTCTACCAACTGTCAAATTCACTTATCCTTCATCACAATTATCACCCTCAAGTAGATTCCTGTATCTTCACATCACTGATCCATAACAATTGTATTTCACCTTGACTCATCAAGGACAGTTCGCAATTATAATCTTTTATGGGCATCCTGCTGCTGACTTTCTTAGGAAGTGCTAACTGATCACTTGTCCTGACCATTGTCTGCCTGTAATTTTCCACTATTTATTATTCTTCACGTACACCTATTTCTCTAAAAGTCAAACAGTTTTAATTGCTTACTTCAAAGTTCAAAGTAAATTTATTTTTAAAGTACATATATATCACCATATACAACCCTGAGATTCATTTTCTTGTGGGCATATTCAATAAATCCATAATAGAATAATAACCATAATAGAATCAATGAAAGACTGCACCAACTTGGGTGTTCCACCAGTGAGCAAAAGACAACAAACTGTGCAAATACAAAAAGAAAAACATGGGTGGGAGTGATAGTAGAGCACTTCGTAAATTGGGGACTGCTCTAACTATCCTGTTATACCTCTCATTTGGTCTTGAGCCCTTTCAAGAGAAGCTCAAGTACTCAGTGACTCAGGCAGGACTCTTATTAAACTACACATAGCTATGATATACATACACTCATTGGACACTTTATTAGCTACACCTACTCGTTTATGCAAATATCTAATCAGCCAAGCATGTGGCAGGAATTCAAAGCGCAAAAGCATGCAGACATGGTCAAGAGATTCAGTTGTTGTTCAGATCAAACATTAGAATGGGGAAGAAATGTGCTTTTGACCCTGGAATGATTGTTGGTGCCAGACAGGGTGGTTTGAGTATCTCAGAAACTGCTTATATCCTGGGATACTCATGCATAACAGTCTCTAGAGTTCACAGAAAATTGTGCAAGAAAACAAAAAACATCCAGTGAGTGACAGTTCTGTAGGCAAAACGGTGTTAATAAGAGAGGTCAGAGGAGAAAGGGCAGACTAGTTCCAGCTGACAAGAAGGCAACAGTAACTCAAATAACCATGTATTATAATAGTGATGTGTAGAAGAGGATCTCAGAATGCTGAACTTTGAAGTGGATGGACTACAACAGCAGAAGACCATGGACGTACACTCAGTGGCCACATTATTGGGTACGTAAGTGTGAGATCTCAGAACAATCTCAACCTTAGACTATTCTGTCTCTGAACTGTCCTTGAGGGAATCCAACAGATAGCACAACAGCACAATGCCTTGATCGACACATATATTCTGCAAGCTCCATCTGTATTGGGCATTGATAGTCTTCAGAAGTGATCTTACAGCGACTGATGTTCAATCCTCCTAAAGCAGTCAGGAGATTTTTTTCTCTAGCCAACAGCTTTTTCCTGGTTCTCTGAAACTGGAAATGAGATCTCTTTCCCTTTCTCTGCCCTCTGATGACAAACAGCTCCATGGTACTGCTCATCCATAGTGAGCAACTTGCTGGGAGATGGAGCTGAATCTTAGGTTTCTGAGATAGCATGCCTAGATAGCTGGCACACCTGCCCATTCCCAAGTGGTTGTCAACACTTCCTTCCAATTGATTTACAAATTTTCATGAGTATATATTTATCTTCACGCATAACTGAAAATTGGCAGCCCATTTTGTATTTTCCCTGAATTTGTTTCACATTTATTTTCATCAAGCTGTGTGACTTTTTGCTAGTGCACATTCACACTGGATGAATATGTACTTTGCTGGAACACGCCTGACATGCAGAACATCTTTAGACATTTGTTTATTATTTTTCAATTTTTTCTGTTTTGAAGGTTAGAAATTCTGCTTCTTTGGGCTTATGCATAATTAGGCTCAGCTGTCTTCTGTGTTTCCAACAAATGGCACAGCCTTTAAACATCCCTGTCACAGCCAGTTTGCCAGGTTAATATGGTTGTTAAAGGTTGTTGGTTGGCAGTCAAGATTATAACTCTTAAAGGGGAAGAAATACCTCGACTGCTGGAGAATAGTTGATCTTTTGGGTCATAACCCTTTATCAGGACTTTATCCCTTTACCTCCACAGATGCTGTTCAGTTCATTGAGTTCCTCCATTAGCTTGATTTCAGCATCTGCAGCCCATTGTGTCTCCATTATAAATCTTAAAGATGCCTCGTTATTTTTTGAAGTTATTTTGTGGCAAGAAATGGGCAGAGAAATACTCTCACATTGTACAATGATTTTATGCTCCACTTGAGTCAATTTTATCAGAAATCTAATTTATGCACCATGACATCACTCATGCGACTGTTCAGCATATGCTCGTACTAGTGATGTACCTGCATTGACTTGACTCGGAGCCTATGAGTCAGCCAGAGGAACTACAACTTCAATCATTTTCAATGTTCCAGAGATCATGCATGTGGAAGTAAATGAATCAATTACTTTAGCTATTATTGGCCTGGAGGAGGGATTGCAGGTAAATGATGCCCATAAGCATGCCTGCCTCTTTCAGCAGAAGCTCCTATTTGCTGTACAATTTTTGCTGCAGGTGTACGGTGTACGGGCGTCATTTCACCCTCACTGCAAAGACTATGGGCAGCTCTGTCCCAGAATAGCCCCACTGGTTAAACCAACTCATTGCTGGAATCCAAGCTTAGAATAAAATCCATGGTGGGAGCTTGTGGGATCATTTTTTGTGCTTCTATTCTCTTTTGTGTGATTAGCCTCTGGGATTTGCTGATCTAGCACCTACAATGTGTTGTATATTATGTGGGGTAAAATCTTGTGCCTTCAAACCAGACTGGTGTAGGTTTCTCTTATGGCACAGCTTTCAAGGCAAATTATTAAGCCATGGGGAAGTGCAGCAGTTATAGTGTTTGACAATCTGTGATAAAAGGGATGTTAAATGTGGAGTCATGTCGCCTCTATCTCCCATTACACATTCAACTCGATCCGTGGGCTCTGTCTCAGCAATGTAGCAGAGACAAAGGGAAACTATTGCCAAATGATCCAGTACCAAAAGGCTGGTACACATTCTGCAGGAGTGGTATAACTACCCCCTTTTTCAAAGTAATGATAGCTGACTATTGACTCTGCAATTCTGCATTTCATGCAAACAGTTACTTGGAGCCCTGGGTGAGAGCTGGGTGGCAGGTGGGGATCAAAACTGGACGAGCTGCCTCTGGGTGGAAGGTGAAAAGCCTATCACCAGAGGTGCTTCCCCTCCCTGGACATCCCGCATCCCAGTAAACCAGGTGAGGGTAGCAGGGAACCTCCAGCCCCAGTGAGATCGGGACATGCCTACTCCAGCATGCAAAGCCAGTTGCGGCGGAGTGGGCGGATGAGATCAACCACAAGATCCAACGGCTAAAGAGGCGGTGCTGCAACGCTTGGTGGAGACTGAAGGGCATGGCAAGGCCCAGAAGGTGTCATGGCTACTCACTGCAGCCAAGGAAGTCTCCAGTCATGGTAGAGGCAAGTAGATTAAAGGCTTTTCAGAGATATTTAGATAGGCATCTGAATGTGAGGAAGATGGAGGGGTAAGAACATTGTGTAGGTAGGAGGGATGAGTTATTTTGGGGATGGGGTTGATTTATTTTTTGGCTGGTTTGGCACAACACTGTGGGTCAAAGGGCATGTTTGTGCGCGGCACTATTCTATGTTCTATATAAATAACCTAGATGAGGAAGTGGAGGGATGGGTTAGCAAATTTGCTGATGACCCAGAGGTTGTGGTGTTGTGGATAGTGTGGAGGGCTGTCAGAGGTTGCAGTGGGACAACGATAGCATGCAAAACTGGGCTGAGAAGTGGCAGATGGAGTTCAACCCAAAGTGTGAGGTGGTTCATTTTGGCAGGTCAAATATGATGGCAGAATATAGTATTTATTGGTAAGACTCTTGGTAGTGGGGAGGATCAGAGGGATCTTGGGGTCCGAATCCATAGGACACACAAAGCTGCTGTGCAGGTTGACTCTGTGGTTAAGAAGGCATACAGTGCAATGGCCTTCATCAACCCTGGGATTGTGTTTAAGAGCCGAGAGGTAATGTTAGAGCTATATAGGACCCTGCTCAGACTCCACCTGGAGTACTGCGCTCAGTTCTGGTCACCTCACTACAGAAAGGATGTGGAAACTATAGAAAGGGTGCAGAGGAAATTTACAAGGATGTTACCCGTATTGGGGAGCATGCCTTATGAGAATGAACTTGGCCTTTTCTCCTTGGAGCGGTGGAGGATGAAAGGTGACCTGATGGAGGTGCATAAGATGATGAGAGTCATTGATTGTGTGAATAGACAGAGGCTTTTTCCCAGAACTGTAATGGCTAACACGAGAGGGCACAATTCATGAGAGGAGATGTCAGTGGTAAGTTTTTTTACACAGAGTGGTGAGTGTGTGGAATGGGCTGCCGGCAACGGTGGTGGAAGAGGGAAATGATAGGGTCTTTTTAGAGACTCCTGGACAGGTACATGGAGCTTAGAAAATAGAGGGCTATGGGTAACCCTAGGTAATTTCTGAAGTAAGTACATGTTCAGCACAGGATTGTGGGCCGAAGGGCTTGTATTGTGCTGTAGGTTTTCTATGTTCAATGTTCTATGTAACACGTGTGGCACCTTCTAATTCTGTTGGTTCTATTGAAGTCAACTAAGAGTGATTTTTAACCAGAAGTGTTAATTATTGCTTCCATTTGGCTGACCTGCAACTCTTCCTCTGTTCTGCCAGCTGAACTTGCACCTTCTAAACAGAGAGGCTGAAATAATTTCCAGTATGAAATTATTTTAGATTTAATTTTGAAATATACAATGACTTTGTTCCCATATTGATTAGTATCCAAAAGAAGAATTTAATTTGATGAAACATGAGCAGAATTAGTGGGTTCTAAGGATGTACTTTGTGTCAGACAATTTGGGTTAGATAATAGCTATACAAATCTGCTGGAAAATGTTACCTAATGTATTACTAGTCAGATGCTAACCTCTGTGACAATAACATCTTAATAATTTCTTTCCAAGGAGGGTGATTAAAATGTGTTTATTATTTATCTATGGATGGAACACGATTTTCTTTATCATCCAATAAAAATTTTAATACAGCAAAAGCAGAAACAGTTTCAATGGATCCATTTTAAATCTAATATTGTAAAAATAAAGTTAAGAAATTAACAGTTCTCTAAGTGTTAGATTCTATTTGCCTTTACTAACTGTAGTCTGGTCTCTTATCATGAAACTCAGTTCCAGGCTTTCATATCTTTTCAAAATCAGCTGGTATCTTGTAGTTCTGAGGAAGTAAATGAGTCTGCATATACCTTGGAGTTATCAATCCCCCCTCTCTCTCTCACAACAGGACTGAAATCAATACAGTAGATGAGCTTTATGAAACACTCATCCTGTGCTGGAATAGCCTATTTAATTTTATTTGTGAGAGCCATTCACATTTCCATTTCCCTCCTCCTTCTGCCCCCATCACAGAAGTCTTGCTCACAGTGTGTGGCTTGTCTGTATGGATCACCAAATGTACTCCTAAACTTACCTGAGATGAATCACACTGATTGTTATCTTTTCTTTTGTACAGCATTGTACTGGTCGATAGTTCAGCCAAAGAGGAAAGATTCCTCAGTCTTCCCGAATTCATTGCCTACTAAGTTATCAAATAAATCCCCATTGGTTAAGCCAAATAACATTTTTGATTTGAATGTTGTTTTACTGTAGAATGCTTAGAAGTTTTTGCATTCTTCTGTTTTGAATTTTAAAAAAGTTATTCTGAATTACTAACGGAACACAGGGAAAACTTTATGCCATTCGGTTCGTATAAATCCATGTGTAAGAGAATAGAATATTTTTTGAAAGGCAGAGATATGCAAATGAAGAAGCTCAATAGTTAGTCAGGTATGATGATGATTTCTTATTTTTGCACTGTAATTTTAAATGATAGTTGAGCTGATGTGTAATACAAGATAAAAACAGGCCCTTCTGCCCACTGAAGTTGCACTGACCATAAAGTATCTAGTTACACTAAACCTACCAGTTCGGCTTTATTCAGCTGCAGATTCTATTCACCGACCGGAAGCCTGTGTTCATTTCTGAACTAGGGTGTTCTCTGTATGGAGGCTGCGGAGTCTCCCTGTGACAATGTGGGTTTCTATTTGTAAATGGATGGCTAATGGTTGATCTTCGACATGGACTCAGTTGGCTGAAGGACTGATTTTCATGCAGTATCTCTCCCTACTATACTGACTTACACAGTAGAAGCAGATTACAGTGGGTAATTAACCCACCGACTAGCATGACTTTAGCAGGTGGAAAGGAACATCATGCAGGCAGCTCCAGAGATCAGGACTGATTATATGAGTAAGAAATGCACACAAAATGCTGGATGAACTCAGCAGGCCAGGCAGCATCTATGGAAAAAAGTACAGTCAGCTCAAAACGTCAACTGTACATTTTTCCATAGATGTTGCCTGACCTGCTGAGTTCCTGCAGCATTTTGTGTGTGTTGCCTGGATTTCCAGCATCTGCAGATTTTCTCTTCTATATGAATAGGAATAGGAATAGGTATTTTGTTATTCAAATTAAAATTAATAAATTCATGTCACCCAGTAGCTTAGACGTTCAATTTTATAACATTATGTTTTTCTGGACTATGTATTTGAAAATCTTTTAAAGTAAAATGTAATCTTGACCATTTCTGGCCTGGATCACATCACCGTTCCTAGGATAAGCCACTCTTGCACCCTCCATGTGATCTCTGGGTTGAGGATATGTTAAGTCTGGAGAGCCAAGAAGATTTCAGGGTCAAGGGGATTGAAAGAGATGCATGGAGTGATATGATTCTCTATCATTTTGAAATATTGTGGAGGTGTTCAGATTAATTTATCCCAGGATAGCTAGGGCCTCTTAATACAACAATGGAGTGGGAGTTAGAACCTGTCTCTCTATCTTAGATACTGAAAGGCAGTGATTCAAATTGACAACAAGGATATTTTAGAAAATTTCACCACGAAGTACAGTTGTAGCTCAGTTCTAGGTTGGCATGTTGTTTCTGCCCAGAACTACTACCAATCTTGAAGAGATAGGCACCCAAGGTTACATAATCTATATGTACTCAGTGACTGCTTTATTAGATAACTAAGTGAATGTTTATGGTCTTCTGCTGCTGTAGTCCATTCAGTTGAAGGTTTGACATGTTCTTTGTTCATACGTGCTCTTCTGCACACCACTGTTGTAATGTGTGGTAACTGAATTACCGTCGCTTTCCTGTCAGGTTGAACCAGCCTGGTCATTCTCCTCTGATCTTTCCTATTAACAAGACATTTTTGCCAACAGAACTGCAACTCACTGGATGTTTTTTTTTTAATTTTTTGTATCATTCTCTGTAAACTCGAGACTGTTGCACATGAATATCCAAGGAGTTTAGCAGTTTCTGAGATACTTACACTATCCCAAATGGCACCGACAATCATTCCACAGTCAAAGTCCATTATATAACATTCCCTCCCCATTCTGATGTTTGAACAACTGAACCTCTTGACCATGTCTACATGTATTTATGGACTGAATTATTGCCACATGATTGGCTGATTAGATATTTACATTAACAAGCAGGTGTACAGGTGTACCTAATAAAGTAGCCACTAAGTCTATAATACAAGACAAATTTACGTTTATAGTTTAGCTGATCTCCACAATGAAGAGGTTCTGAACATCATTTGATGTTGCTCTTAACTCTTGGCAACCTGACTTTGACCCAGAACTCTCCATCACCCCAGCTCTCCCGTTCTTCCAAACTTCCTGGAGTCACTGATTCAGGGATCTCTCAAGGCCTTAATCTTCATCACCAATGCCTAAACCCTCCTTAATTCATCACCATACTGGATTCAAACAACAGATCCCCCACAACCTTGCCCTTCTAACACAATCTACTACAATATGTTGTTACTTGTCGTTATCCTACATCTCAGATCATGGAAGTGACAATGATAGATTTCCTCTCCTCCTTAATGAGCAGACCATCTCTTCCCATCCATTGACGCAGGGTTTTGATTGTACTCACCCCAGACACTTCTTCTCAGAACATGACCTCAGTTCCAATTACCTGACAGCTGAATATGAAAATATGCAATGCAAGTTCAATTCCAGTATGACCATTAGTGATGTTCTTTGAGAAATCAAGTGCTTTGGGATATTACTTTTAACCACAGGAAGAATGATGAACTCAGTTCAATAAGGCATCCAAAGATAACATCTCCAGTGGACAGCAGTGGCAGTGCAACAGAGAACCAGAAATTCTGCTTAAGTGTCCAGAAAGGTACTTAAACTTGTTAACCGGGGTAAATGTCATACCAACTGAGTCGTGGCTAACTATAATTACTGCAGACTAGAATTCGTATTCAAATAAGGTAAGTTAGTTCATATTTTTTACAGTACAGCTCTTGCGAAAGGTCAAAAAAGAGCTTCATACAGTATATAGTGAGGTAATTGAAATATTTAAATTACTGTGATTTCGATTAACTCAACAGTTACTTTGCATGATAATTCCATGGCATCTATATTCACCTGAACAACTGGACTGTAAAGATAGCAGATTAGTTAAAAGACTGAAACCTGTCACTTGAACACTGGAGTATTCACTCAGAGATGAAACTCACTCACATTTATCATATAAAAGTTTTTATATATTGATAAATTAGTACAGAATAATTTATTAATATAATAGCTTTTTAATGCCGATTTATTGGTATAGCATTGGTATCTACAGAATAAAGCAATGATTTCAAATTCTAAATAATGTGAACTATGATGGATTATGTCCCACCTGCTTTGAACATCTAGAGTGTCAATTACTCTATACATTTGGAGACTATCCATGGAAATCCTTTCAAAATATATGCTTCACCAGTTACTTTTTGAATGTTCGAAGAGTTCTAAACCATTAATAATCCATGTTTGCTGTAGTTGACTGAATCAGAAAGTCAGGAGGAGTTTTATCTAATGGATATCCACCTACTTTATGAGACTCCTTGCAGTAAGAAACTTCAAACTTTATTTAAATATACATTTGTTGATGTCCTTCATGAGTATATTTTTCCTAATGGCTAAATGTACAGAATTTCAGTTATATTAACTAATTGCACTATCTATGATTTCATCTTTCCTCTGGTCTAGAACGGGTACAAGTCCCACAACAGAGGCTCAAACTTAAAATTTAAGCTGTCACCTTAATAAGCAGTAAGTATTACACTGATGGAACAAGATGATAAACTGAAATCCTTAAAGAGGCATAGCAGTCTTTTGAGAAGGACAAGGAGATCTATTCCTGGTCAATTTTTATCACCCATTCAAAGACATTGAAGTACCACATTAATGTTCCAGGACCTTGCTAAGTTCAACTTGCCAACTGTGCATCCTGCGACTACATTTCAAAACAGTGCCTAGTTGGCTACAAATGCCCTTTGAAGTGCCCTGTGGTCATAGAGCACTCACCAATTATCAATGGCCTCCCGTATCTCGAGTCAAAAGCTGAGAATGGACTCAACCAAATAAACACCACCTTACTGTGCACTGCCATACTGGGCTGAGAGACCTCTAATGAGATTGCTAACAGGACTGCTCAGACACTGCATCCTCTCGCGGATCCCTAGGCTACATCAATCTTTATTTATATATACTCTTGTTGATGTCCTTCATGACATATACAGAAAACTTTTTTTCTTGCAAAATGATCAGGGAATTTGTGTAATATAAATATAATCACGTTCGCAGTGAAATTTTGATAAATAAAGAAAAGAATGGGAATGGCTGCACTGAAGGATATCACTAATTTTACTCTGATTTTTTTGGGAAGATTTCAGCCAATCATTACATAGTTATTGTGCCTAACCCACTGTAATGAAAATCTGGAATTAGCCACACATCTCCACATAATACAAAGAATTATTGTTTATATACAACGGAAAGAAGCTCGAAGTACATCATAATTCAATATGAAGACTATATTTGTCTTACTACTGTTGTATTGCTACTTAATAAAGATTGATATAATAAAGAAAGGTACCCAAACAATGCTACAATCTGGAACAGGGGTTCCCAATCTGGCATCCACAGACCCCTTGGTTAATATCGGGGTCCATCATGATCTTGGGTGAGTCTTTAGTTTTGGAGCACAAGATCATTTTCAGATGAAGTATTGTTGCTGCTGTAGGTTTTCACATGTTTCATGCTACTTTATATTGCATTCAGCTGTTCTGCTCTGCTTCCAGACTCCAGACAGTGAGCTGCCTACTGGGTTTCATGCTCTCTGCTTATTGTTCATCAACTGCAAAACAATGGGATCTCATAACAAAATCAATAGTATCAACACTCATTCCACCCAGCTAGCTGATTAACATGGTGCATCAAAATCAACCCTGCAACATTATAATCAAGAACCTCACAATTAGTGTAAGATTGACTTATACATCTGAATTTATATGAAAAAATAAAAGGCAAAGTAACAAAAATGAATTTCAGCAAAACTGCTTTTTTCCCTAAGGGCATAAAATCTGTTACTAGCAATGTCAAATAACAATTAATGCAATGTTTGAATCTTACCATGATTTTAGTGAAACTTTGTTTGGTGCCAAAGTATTCAATTTTATTTCAGAAACCAAGGTGCATACTGCACATTTAGCAGGTTACCAACTAATGAGTGAGAGTGATAATCTAAAATTTTTGGATAAGCAGCTGCATTTCTACGCCAATGAAAACCTGGCTGGGTCTACAGTCAGAGAAAGCGAAAACATAAAAATGTTCTAAATCGCACTTTTGGCCTAGGTATGAGGGTAGAGTCAACTCATAACATAGAGGTAGGTGTATGACAAATAAACTCTTCTCAGGCTTCCAGCCAGGTAAAGGTATTGATTTTAAGCAATGTTTCAAAGACAAGCTCTGCCATCTTCATCAGGAATGACATATGTCTAGACTGATAGTATTTATACCCTCATTGTCCATTCCTCCTGATTGGTTAGGCTGTCCCACGTTGTTTGCAATCAGCTTCCAGTTCTTACTTAGTGTGAGGCCTTCATCTTTGTTAAAATACTTTCCCTCCAGTTTTATTTCACGGCTTCCTTTACCAGGCGGTCCCAAAAGCCATTGGAGTGGCACTGTAGTTTTGTGCCGTCGAAGTCAATCCTATGGCCATTGTGAGTGCAATGTTCTGCTACTGCTAATTTCTCCAGGTAAAGCAAAAGGTGCGTTCCGCCTGGCTGACATATGATGCTCTGCTCTCACAGAGAATCCTACAATTGCCATTTGTCTTGAGTCCGGGGTCATCTTTGACCTGCATAAGCTTATGCCAATACACTTCCTCTCTGGTTTTACATATTTATTGGCTAGACAGGACGCATGGTGGAAACCTGCATCAAGAAGCATGGGAGGTGTATCTGTTTGGGTTACGTGGAGAAATTTGCAGTGGCAGAACACTGCTTTCGCAATGGCCAAAGGATTGACTCTGATGGCATAAAACTACTGTTCCATGCCAATAGCTTTTGGGAATACCTGATGAAGGAAGCCATTGAAGTAAACTAGAGGAAAAGAATTTTGACAAAGGCAAAGGTCTCGCACTAAGTAAGAGCTGGAATTTGACTGTAAACAAGGTGGGCCAGCAAAAACCTGATTGGATGTGGACTAAACAATCAGAAAGGAGGGATGACGGAGGTATAAATACCATTGGACTAGACGTGCCCAGGCATCATCCCCAATGAAGGTGGTAAAGTTTGTCATTGGTTAAAATCGACACCTGTACCCGAGAAGAGTTTATTCATCATATACAGCAGGAAAGCACTAGATCCTTTTTTTTCAAGTGATGTTTGAACTTGCACTTCCATCACATTGAAAATAATAAAAGCAAGGGACATATCATTAAGAACAGCCCTAGAAATCAAATATTCTTTATGCTTAAGGTGTGGAGAAGTCAGTTAGCACTGTGATTAGTTTTCAACATATAGTGCCTTGTTATAAAATAACAGTGAATCAGCTAAAAAAAGGTGTAAAACATTGGCCTCTTTCTTTCAACATTGCAAAATTGTGTGTGCTGTGGCGACCCACTTCCTAGCGCACTCGAACCGGCTCACAAATAGCCAGCGCGTCGGCACAAAAGCCAGACCCAAAAGGGCGCCAGGTCTGCTTCACCAACAAAGGGAAAAGCCCGCGCGGGATGGTGAATACGTGCCCCCTACAGCACCTGCGCCCGGGGAGGGCGTGATCAGGGAGGCTTTAAAGCGAGGCCACGAAGTTTGAATACAATCTTTTTGTAACTGCAGTTTACCGACTCCGTGTCATTATTTCAATGCTGCGTGTAGCACACCGCTACAATTGGTGACCCCGACGGCCCAAGTGATATTTGGGCCAAAGATGAACGACGCCACATCTGTTCATGCGGTTTCGTTGAAACTGCCAAGCTTCTGGACGCTGCGACCTCACCTATGGTTCCAGCAGGCAGGAGCCCAATTCGACGTTCGGCAGATAACCTCGGAGGACACACGTTACTACTACGTGGTGAGCTCCCTTGACCAGGACACAGCGGCCCAGGTTACGGAGTTCGTACAGTCTCCCCCAGTGGACGGCAAATACACGGACTTCAAAGCCCTACTCATAAGGACTTTCGGACTCTCACAGCGCGAGCAGGCTGCCCGTTTACTGCACCTGGATGGCTTGGGAGACAGACCTCCATCGGCTTTAATGAATGAGATGTTGTCTTTGGCCGGTGGACACAAACCCTGCCTTATCTTTAAGCAGGCATTCCTGGAGCAGCTGCTCGAGGACATACGCCTGCTGCTGTCTGACGCGGATTTCAGCAACCCCCGGAAGGTGGTAGCCCAGGCAGACTTGCTGTGGAACGCCAAGAAGGAGAGTGGGGCATCTGTCGCACAGATCACCAGGCCACGCTCCCAGCAAACCAGACCAGGCCTGGCCACGGAGCCCGCTAAACCCAGAGGCAGGGGTGGGGAGACCAACGAACAATAGTGCTTCTACCACCAGCAGTGGGTCACAGAAGCCCACTGCTGTCGCCTGCCCTGCAAGTTCCCGGGAAACGCCAGGGCCAGCCGCCGCTGATGGCTACGGCAGCTGGCCATTCGGGATAGCCTCCTGTATGTGTGGGACAAGCGGTCGGGACGCTGTTTTTTGGTCGACACCAGTGCCGAGATCAGCGTCTTACCTCCGACGAGTTATGACACCTGCAACAGGGCACCGGGTCCCACCCTGAAGGCCATGAACGACAGCACAGTAAGGACCTATGGCACCCGTACAGTGCAGCTACAGTTCGGCTCCAGCCGGTTCACGTGGGACTTCACACTGGCCACTGTAGCCCAACCGCTTCTGGGTGCGGATTTTTTGCGGGCTCACAGCCTACTGGTCGACCTGCCCAGGAAGAGACTGGTACATGCCGAGTCCTTTCAGATGTTCTCCCTGGGTGCGGCCCAGTTGCCAGCCCCATACCTCGACTCCATCACGCTGTCCGACAACAACTTCACCGGAGTCCTGGCGGATTTCCCATTGGTTCTGGCACCGCAGTTCACAGCAGCCATGCCCCGACATGGCGTACAGCACCACATCCCAACCCAGGGACTACCCCTCCACGCCGGTGCTCGATGGCTTCCCCCGGACAAGCTCCGACTGGTGAAGGAGGAGTTCAAGAGGATGGAGGAATTGGGGATCATACGGTGGTCCCCCCTGCACATGGTGCCCAAAGCGACAGGGGGCTGGAGACCATGCGGTGACTACCGTAGGCTGAACAAGGCTACAACACCGGACCGCTACCCTGTGCCGCATATTCAGGACTTTGCAGCAAACCTGCATGGCGCACGGATCTTCTCCAAGGTGGACCTTGTCCGGGGATACCATCAATTCCTGATGCATCCGGATGATGTCCCCAAAACGGCACTCATCACCCCGTTCGGCCTTTTCAAGTTCCTCCGCATGCAGTTCGGCCTAAAGAATGCCGCACAGACGTTTCAGTGGTTAATGGACGCGGTGGGACGCGACCTGGACTTCACTTTCGTCTATTTGGACGACACCCTCATAGCCAGCAGCAGTTGTCAGGAGCATCTGTCCCACTTCCGTCAACTCTACGCCCGAGTGAGTGAATACGGTCTAACAATCAACCTGGCCAAATGCCAGTTTGGGCTTGACACCATCGACTTCCTGGGCCACAGGATTACTAAAGACGGGGCAACCCCTCTGCCCGCTAAGGTAGATGCGGTCCGCCACTTCCCCCGACCCACCATGATCAAAGGCCTTCAGGAATTCGTGGGTATGGTAAATTTCTACCACCGCTTCCTCCCTTCAGCTGCCCGAATCATGCGCCCCCTGTTCGCCCTGATGTCGGGTCCGGGCAAGGACATTACCTGGGACGAGGAGTCCGCCGCCGCTTTCATTAAAACGAAAGAAGCCTTGGCAAACGCCGTGATGCTAGTGCATCCCAGAATGGACGCCCCTACCGCCCTCACAGTGGACGCATCTAACACGGCAGTCGGTGGGGTTCTGGAGCAACTCATCGCAGGTCGCTGGCAACCCCTGGCGTTTTTCAGCAAACACCTGCAGCCACCCGAGCTCAAGTAAATTGCTTTCGACCGGGAACTGTTGGCGCTATACCCGGCAATCCAGCGTTTCAGGTACTTCTTAGAAGGTAGGCCCTTCACCGCGTTCACGGACCACAAGCCGCTTACCTTTACGTTCACGAAGGTGTCCGATCCCTGGTCGTCCCGTCAGCAGCGCCATCTGTCCTACATCTCTCAATACACGACTGATGTCCGGCACGTCTCGGGTATGGACAATGTCGTGGCGGACGCACTCTCTCGCCCTAACATTCATGCCCTTTCCCAAGGGGTAGACTTTGAGGCGCTGGCAGAGGCGCAGCAGCCAGACAAGGAGATCCCTCGTTACAGAACCGCAGTCTCCGGTTTGCAGCTCCAGGACCTCCCCGTATGCCCAGGTGAGAGGACCCTACTCTGTGATGTCACCACCGGCCAACCCCGTCCCGTTGTCCCAGCAAACTGGCGGCACCGTGTTTTCGACTCCGTTCATAGCTTAGCGCACCCCTCCATCAGGACAACCGTCCGGATGGTCTCCAGCGGGTTCGTTTGGCACGGACTCCGCAAGCAGGTCAGTGAATGGGCCAAAACGTGCATGCACTGCCAGACGGCCAAGGTGCAGCGGCACACCAAAGCTCTGCCGCAGCAGTTCCACCCCACCCACCGGTGATTCGACAACATTCATGTGGATATCGTGGGGCACCTCCCCACTATCGTGGACCAGTTCACCAGATGGCCAGAGGCAATCCCGCTCACCGACACCACCTCCGAATCTTGCGCCCGGGCACTGATCGCCACCTGGGTGTCCCGCTTTGGTGTACCGGCCCACATTACCTCTGACAGGGGCGCCCAGCTCACCTCCGGCCTGTGGTCAGCTATGGCCAGCCTTTTGGGGACACAGCTGCACCACACAATTGTCTACCACCCACAGTCGAACGGCCTGGTGGAGCGTTTCCACCATCACCTGAAGTCAGCTCTCAAGGCCCGCCATGAGACTGGGTGGACGAGCTTCCCTGGGTCCTACTTGGCATTCGCACGGCGCCCAAAGACGATCTGCACACCTCGTCGGCCGAGTTGGTGTACGCCGCACCCCTGGTCATCCCCGGGGAGTTCATACCAGCCCCAAGGGGGCACGAGGAAGAACCCGCAGCAGTCCTGGGCAGACTATGCGAGAGGCTCGGCAACCAGGCCCCCATACCCACTTCACAGCATGGGCAGAACCCAAAGACCTGCAGAACTGTAAGTTTGTGTTCGTACGAAGGGGCGGGCATTGGCCACCGCTGCAATGGCCCTACGAGGGGCCGTCTACGGTGATCAGGAACAATGAGTCCACGTTGGTGCTGGACGTTGGGGGGAGAGAGGAGGTTTTCACGGTGGACCGACTCAAACCAGCCCATGTGGACGTGGCGCAACCGGTCGAGTTTCCAGCACCGCGGTGCAGAGGCCGACCTCCCAAACAGGGTCCGGCCCAGATTGTGGACATTGGGGGGGGGTGTATCACCGGTTCTGGGGGGTGCGGTTATGTGGTGACCCACATCCTAGCGTACTCGAACCGGCTCACAAATAGCCAGAGCGCCGGCACAAAGGCCAGTCCCAAAAGGGCGCCAGGTCTGCTTCACCAACAAAGGGAAAAGCCTGCGCGGGACGGTGAATACGTGCCCCCTACAGCATCCGCGCCTGGGGAGGGCGGGATCAGGGAGGCTTTAAAGCAAGGCTGCGAAGTTCGAATAAAATCTTTTTTAACTGCAGTTTACCGACTCCGTATTGTTATTTCAGCGCTGCGTGTAGCACACTGCTACAGTGCCTTAATTGATTTGTTCATCTTCGTTCATTTTTCAGGACAATTGTGAAACTTTAGGTCATTTGAATTAGGTCTGTGTGGATTTTTTGCAGATAAGGCTGCGCGATGAATTCAAAATAAATTTCAAATCTGCATATCTCAGATTAGCATGATATTATGATCATATTCATTAAGAAAGTAATGAGGGAAAAAAGTGTTAGATATTTACTGAACATCAATATGCTTGAAAGCCAGTACGTGGAATTTGTCTTTAATTTTGGCACGGTATTTAGTGAATTTAAATTATCTCAAAATACATTTGTACGTTGTTGGGACTCCCTTGCTTTCAGAGGTATGCTGTGGAGAAGGGCCCAAGTTTGGTAAATGCCTGAGTTTATACTTTAATTAGTTCCTTTTCTATCAGGGAAACCCTGTCCGTTAGTGTGACATCTTTCCTCATATGAAAGATGATGGACCAAAAAAAATTGCAGTGGTGCAAAAGGCCCCACAACAGATATTGTGAGGCTGAAACAGGTTTGTTGTGAAATTCCTACTGCGGAAGGTGATAGGTGGGAATGGGAAAAGCAGTGTGTCAGATTCAAGACTAATTTTCTGTGTAGCAGGCAATAGAGAGGTGGAAATGTAATGCAGTAGATGAAATTAACACTTGATTCTTTTTGCAATTGTAATGATATAGATGCAAATAAAATAACAAAGAGCATGGATATCTTAAAACATGAGAAAATTACTGATGGAGGCTAACTCACTGAGCTCTGAAAGGACTTGGAAAGAAATATTAATTATTTAAATCCACTTGTGCTTTTTTTAAGACATCTGTAAGTATTTCTTTGTATGGTGTGAAGCTATGCTGAGATGCAACATACCAGTCTAATTAAGGTTTCAATTGATTCCAATTGCATTGACTTTTCAAGGAATCTTTTGAGATCACCACATCCTAAAATATGTCTGGTAATTCTTCCAATGATTTTATATCTACATCCCTTGGTAACCAACTTGTCTACCACCAGAAACCATTTTCTCTATAACCACTTTATCAAAATACCTCATGAAGAGATATGTCTCAAGTTCATCATTAACCTTCTCTACACAGAGGAGATAACCTGAGTTTATGAAATTTCTCATCTCCACCACTATTCCGGTTAATCTGCTGGTGTCCCAACATGGACAGGATGCTCTGGCTAAGACGTAACCAATGGTATGGAAACCCTTAGGATAACTCTATGCATTTTTACTCAATGCCTGTTTTTATAAAGTCCCACATCCCTGTATGTTTTCCGATAGGAGTAGCTTTTCAACTTATTCAACCTATATTTAACCTATATATTATAACCTGTCTTCTCTAGATTTCTACAGTTTCTGGAAGAATTTCCAGGATCCTGAAGAAATACTGGATTAATACCATCCACAAACCTGTAAAGAAGCTCAAATCACAGCTTATGTGGGTCAAAGGTGAAGTGGGACTCAGCTCGGCTGGTATTTACAGGATTCCCTGTGAATGCAGAGCAGCGTATATCGGCCAGACAGGACACATGGTGGAAACCTGCATCAAGGAGCACAGAAGGTATATCTGTTTGGGATTCCCAGAGAAATTGGTGGTAGCAGAACAGAGCATTTGTAATGGCCATAGCATTAACTTTGACGGCACAAAACTACTGTGCTGCGCCGATGGCTTTTGGCACCGTCTGGTAAAGAAAACCATTGAAATAAAACTAGAGGAAAAGAGTTTTAACAAAGACAAAGGTCCCCCTCGAAGTAAGAACTGGAATTAGATTGTAAACAGAAGGAAACCTGATTCAATGAGGACTAACCAATCAGGAAGGATGGAATACGGAGGTATAAATACTACCACACTTGACATGCCCTAGTATCATCCCTGAAGAAGATGTCAGAGTTTGTCATTGAAGCTTAGGTTATAATTGATACTGTACCCAACTGGAAGCCTGAGACAAGTTTAATTTGTTATTTATCCATCTTCCTTTAAAATAGTACTAATTTGCCCATATTTTGTTATGCAATTTTCCTTCCAAAATACATACGTATTTGAATTAGCTCAATTGGTTAGTGATTTTTCATGACATGAAACAACATAAAACTATAAGTTTATGAGAAAGAGCAAGAAATTCGTGATCAAAGGGTTTTATTAACAAACTTAACCCTGAATATTAATTTGGATGCTTTTTGAATTGTGCATTATTGCAATAGGATTGTGCATTGATTGGAAGCTGGACAAGTTCAGTCAAAACTATTGATGTATTAATTTGTATGTAAAATTGCTGCTTTGATGGAAATACTAGAAAAATGCATGCACATAAACTGTGATCCGTACAGTTGCATTCCATAGTCAAGAGCTGTCCATGGTCAAGAATATAAAACTAAAACTGAAGTATAATGATGAGACTAATTCAGTCTGTTCCTGTCTTTGTAATAAATTATTCACCTTGGTCCTGTCAACCTGTAGATCCAAACAAAGAGAATGAACATAAACAGAATAAAAACTGTAGTATTTCCAAATGATATCAGACAGGTAGATTTCATAGTTTCGAAGTTCATTCTGAAATTGAGAAAGGGGATTAGTCAAAAAACAGTGATTGCAGCAATAAGATTTTCAAGAACTGGTGCTGATTAACAACCAAGCTGTGTCAGTCAATCTGATACTGTCACATCTAGTGCTATTATATCAAGAAACTTACTATTGACAGAAAGCACCTTCACATTAAAAACTTATCTTGTATAGATTTTACAAGATCTTATAGCACAGTAAGGAATTGGCAGGTTTGATGTTGTGGGCATCACTGAGTCATGGCTGAAAGAAGAACACATCTGGGAGCTTAACATCCAAGGATACACATTGTATTGAAAGGACAGCCAGGTGGACAGAGCAGTTGGAGTGGCTCTGTTGGTTCAGAAAAATGAAAGAAGTGGCATGGGATAAGATGATGTCAAGTCATTGTGGGCAGAGCTAAGAAACTGCGAGAGTAAGAAGACCCTGATGGGGGTTATATACAGGCTACTGAACAGGGTGGAGCACATACTTTAATGGCATATGGATAAGGCATGTAAAAATGGCAATGTTATGATGGTCATGAGGAGTTCCGATGTGCAGGTGAATTGAGAGGAAGTGAGGTTGGTGCTGGATCCCAAGAAAAGGAATTTGTAGAATACCTACAAGATGGCTTTTTAGAGCAGCTTGTGGTTGAGCCTTCTGGGGGAAAGGCAATTCTGGACTGGGTGTTGTGTAATTAATCCAGATTACATTAGGGAGTTTAAGGTAAAGGAATCCTTAGGAGTCAGTGATCATAAAATGATAGAATTCACTTTGTGTCTTGAGAGGGGAAAGCTAAAACCAGATGCACTGTACTACAGTGGAGTAAAGGAAACTACACAGGCATGGGAGAGTTGCTGGCCAAAGTTGATTGGAAGGCCAATAGCAGGGATGATAGCAGAGCAGTAGTGGTTGGAGTTTCTGAAAGTAATTCATAATGTTTAGAATCAGTTCATCCCAAAGAAGAAGAAGCATTCAAAAGCAGGAATGAGGCAACTGTAGCTGACAAGGGAAGTCAAAGTCAGCAAAAATGCAAAAAAAAAATCAAATAATAGCGGGAAGCTAGATGATTGGGAAGCACTTAAAAACTAACAGAAGGCAGTTAAAAACAGCAATAAGTGAAAGGATTTATATATGAAGGTAAGCTAGCCAATGATATAAAAGAGGAGACTAATTGTTTATTTCAGATATCCTGCATAAAGAGACAAGAGTGGATATGGAGCAATGGAAAATGTTGCTGGAGAGTTAGTACTAAGGCACAAAGAAGAGCATTAAGGCATAAGGAACTCAATGAGTACTTGGCATATTGTTGTCAAAGATAGAAATGTGGGAACGTCAGGGCAGAAGTGAGTGTATTTACTATTGCTAAGGAGGAGGAGTGTGGGAAGCTGCAAAGTCTGAATATAGATATGTCAGTTGTACCAGATGAACTACACCCCAGGATTCTGAAAGAAGTAGCCAAAAAGATTGTGGAAGCAGTAGTAGTGATCTTCCAAGAATCACTAGGTTCTGGGATAGTTCCGGAGGGCTGGAAAATTGAAAGTGTCAGTCCACTCTTTATGAAGAGAGCGTGCCAAAAGGCAGGAAATATAGAGCAGTTAGCCATATTCCAGTAGCTGGCAAGATGTTAGAGTCCATTATTAAGGATGAGGTTTAGAGGTATCCAATGAGATGACATCTGTTATTGAAGCCAAATGTTCAACCCTGTGAGTGTACGTTCACCAAATGAGAGGAGCCCACAGAGCCTCAGGGAAGCTAGAAGTAAAGTTCAGGGTGCTTGCCAATGAGTATGCAACAGTGAAGACTTCCAGTCTGCAGCACTAACAGGCAATATCAGGCATACGTATGATGACATCAGGAAAGCCCTTGGCCCCTCTCAGAGCAAGACATCTCTCCTGAAATCCATCAATGGGGAAATAATCACAGGCAGGGGTAAACAGAAGGAGAGATGGCTATAACATTGCTCTGACCTCTACTCCAATGAACAGTGTCACCACTTCAGCCCTGGACATCACTGAGTGCCAGGATTAGTCGACCCTAGATGAGCTCAGCAAGGCCATTGGCAGCTTGGATTTAGGGAAGACACCAGGCAACGATGGGATTCCCCCAGACCGGATCAAGCACTGCAAGACTACCCTACTGCACATGTTGTGTGAAGTCCTCTGTCAGGTTTGGTGGGAAGGAGCTGTACCACAGGGTATGAGGGATGTCAAGGTCATTACCCTGTACAAAAAAAGTGAGAGAAGCAACTGTTACAATTACAGGGGCATCTTCCACTTTGTTGACAGCCTTTGCTTGAGTCTTCTTGGTCCACCTACAGAAGCTGGCTGAACATGGCTACTTGGAGTCACAGAGTGGCTTCCGTGTTGGAAGGTCAACTGTAGACATGATTTTTTCTCTCTTCCAACTCCAGAAGTGCAGACAACAAAATAAGCCGCTATATTGTCCTTATCGATTTCACCAAGGCATTTGACTTGGCTAGCAGAGATGGGCTCTTTCAGATCCTCTCCAAGGTAGGATGTTCACCAACACTACCGAACGTGGTCAAATCCTTCAACAACAACACAAAGGGGACACCGCCATGCAACGGCAACTCTTCAGAATCCTTCGACATAAGCTGCGTACTCGCCCCAATTCTCTTTGGGATCTTCTTTGCCCTTTTCCTGAGGCATTTGGCACTGCATCAGAGCTGATCTGCCTGCACCCTAGATCAGGTGGCAGGCTTTTTAACCTGGCTGCCTAACAGCCAAACCCAGAGTTTGTGAGGCTAGGATCAGAGACATGCTGCAGCACCTCCAAATCTTGATGGAGTGCTTCCCTCAGGCCTGCAAGGAACACTGTCTGACTATCAGCCTGAAAAACGCAAATGTCTTGGGATAAAACACGGAGGCACTAGCAGTTATACCACTGATAACTTCCACCTGGATGTTGTTGTTAAGTTCTGGGGTCCATCATCAATGACAACCTCTCCTTGGACACAAAAATTGACAAGCACATCGGGAAGGCTGCAACAACTCGTGTCCATTTTGCTATATGTGTCTGGGAGAACTCCAAACTCTCAGTCAAAAAAATGATGGCAGTGTACGATGCTTGTGTCACCAGCACACTGTTGTATGGCAGCAAAGCCTAGTCAACATATGTTAAACAGGAGAGGAGGCTCAATACCTTCCATTTAAGGTGCCTTCATCATATATTGGGCATCTCTTGGAGAGACAGTGTGTCCAATGCTGAGTCTGTCTCTCATGCCAGCTTTCCTAGCTCAGGCAGCATAGACTGCGGTGATTGGACCACATCTGCCATGTGCAGGATGGCTGCATCCCAAAAGATATCCTCTAAGGTGAGCTGGCACTGGACGTCAACATTGAATCCTGGGACGAGCTTACAGCTGACCACACTGGTTGGAGAAGCACCCTGAAGCATTGCCTTAAATCAGGCAAAGAAAAACCCTTGAACGCTGCAGGAGAGTAACGAAGAAAAACGAAAGAAAGAAAACTGCAGCTCCAGCAGAGCTGATAAAATTTCTAGGTGGGACCTTTGCGATTGACACTGCCACTCGCACATTGGGTTCATCAACCACAGATGGCATTGCACTACCAACATAGTCAGATAGGACTCAACAGCCATAATTGATTTCAACCAATGGAAGGCCACCAATGGCGAAGGATTTGGTGAGACATCTCAAGCTGGAATGGAAGAAGGTTTCAGTATTAATGCTTCAGAGTCATACCTTGATGGCATTTTTGCAAATGTATGATAGCAAACAGATCCATGGGTTTCAATGTACACATTCACACCAGTCTAGCTGCAAGGTCAGTTTTTTCCCCACTCTCTGACCCTCTATGCTTCAGCTGAGAAGGACTGGATAGGTCAAAATAAAATGCTGTGCTATTGAAAACCATCCTAGTGGGAGGGCTATGTCAAGAATGTTTTGTGCTGAAGATCGGGAAATGGTGTGAAGAGTAGAAACCTAGCTGTAGACAATGAATGTTATCATATAACCACATAAAAATTACAGCACGGAAACAGGCCATCTTGGCCCTTCTAGTCCGTGCCGACGCTTACACTCACCTAGTCCCAGTGGCCCGCACTCAGCCCATAACCCTCCATTCCTTTCCTGTCCATATACCTATCCAATTTTACTTTAAACGACAATACCGAACCTGCCTCTACCACTTCTACTGGAAGCTCATCCCACACAGCTACCACTCTCTGAGTAAAGAAATTCCCCCTTGTGCTACCTTAAACTTTTGCCCCCTAACTCTCAATTCATGTCCTCTTGTTTGAATCTTCCCTACTCTCAATGGAAAAAGCCTATCCACGTCAGCTCGATCTATCCCCCTCATTATTTTAAATACCTCTATCAAGTCCCCCCTCAACCTTCTATGCTCCAAAGAATAAAGACCAAAGAATAAAGAATAAAGATTTGCATGCTAAACTAAGTGGATCAAAGGTATTTACAAAATTAGATCTTTACCATGTCTATGTAAGATTGAACACAAACAGAATTGGACAACAAATATTGACTAAGAACTTAGTTAAATGAGTCATTCATCTTCAATAATTCTTTATAGAGTCATGTATTTCCCAAAAAATTTCTAAACTTGATTTGCTAAAATCTTGCCATGACTGTCAGACCTTCTGTCATCCTATGTGCCTACATGCAAAAAAAAGAATTTGACCTAAGATATATTATCTTATGTATATAATCAAGAGCCTCTAGAGATCTCTGTCACAGGAGGCTTTAAGGCTCAGTTGGTGCATGGATATATTTCTTGCATTCAACATTACATTCCCAAAAGCTTTTATTGAATTCTTTCAAGTCTTTTCTCCATCAGTAGGTAGCTACCCCACATTACTATTATATCATTTCATATTCTCACAAGCACTAGCATCTGTTACATTACATTTTTCGGAAATGACTTCAATTCTTCAACCTGATTCAGTCACCATGAATGCTTTCGGGAACCGAGAAGCCTACTAATGGAGCTTAATGAGGCCTGGTCATTCTTTTCTCCACTTGTGGGCTGTAATTACCCTTTCTGCAGTAGTGTTCTCCTACCAGCTTTAATACCAGCTGGAAATTTGTTGGATCCATTGAGGTTTATTACTAGGAAAGATAATCACTTGGAATAAAAGAACTTCGCTCTGAGATAAATATTCTCTTCTGAATGTTTCTTTTTGCTCAATCTTCCATTTATTTTGGTTATTAATTTTAATTGGATGCAGTCATGCTGAATCAGGGTTGCTGGAGAATGAGCTGCTCTTTAAAATATTGGTAATCCTGCAGACTCTTTCCCAAAATCCTCATAAACAGCTTAGATTTTATTTCCTTGCCACGGTAGCTTCCTGGTCACCCATTGTCGTTTTGTCAATTAAATTACAGAATGTCAAGCCTACTTGAAAGGCTTGAAGTATATATGATAAAGTAGAAACACTTCACCAATATAAATCGGGTTGCATCAGGTTGACTGAAGAAGTTAATTTAAAGAGTATCCAAATCCTGTCATTCTAAAACAGAGGTTTTATGTACTTCTAATAACAGAGATATGAGTGAAGACATGAAGTCCAGATGATGACTTCTTGTCTGAATCTATCAAATCTTTTATGAATTTTGTGTATCGGGTAAAAATGCACATGTGGATTTTAGGGTTATCTCTTCAGTGGTTTGATCAGGGCATGACTGCACAAGTGCATGGACATTAACCAGTGAGAACAGTGAGAAGAGTCTCAAAGCAAGAAGAGCTTAAAAGGAGACGGTTATTTCTTCAGCGGTTTGATTGGGGCATGAATGTGCAAACGCATGGAAGTCAGCCAGTGAGAGCAGAGAGAAGAGTTTAAAGAGACGACAGCTTTTTCGAGCGGGAGACAGAGTAGGGGCTTAGGTGATAAAGGGTCGAGCGGAGGTAGGTTATCTGTGTAAAATACAGACAGTAAGTATGTGTGTGAGGCCGGATTTCTGTGCTTGGTGCCAGATGTGGGAGGTCCTGGAGACTCCCAGCCTCCCGGACGACCACATCAGCACCAGGTGCATCGAGCTGTAGCTCCTTAGGGACTGCATTAGGGAACTGGAGATGCAGCTCGATGACCTTTGTTGGGTCGATGAGAGTGAGGAGGTGATAAAAAGAAGCTGTAGGCAGGAATTCATGATGGGGCCTCGGGAGACAGATAAGTGGGTAACAGTCAGGAGGGGGAAGGGCAAGAGGCAGATTCTAGAGAGTACCCCAGTGGCTGTCCCCCTTAACAGTTAGTTCTCTTGTTTGAGTACTGTTTCGGGAGACAGCCTACTTGGGGGAAACAACAGGGGCCGTCCCTCTAGCACAGAGTCTGGCCCTGTGGCTCAGAAGGGTAGGGAAAGGAAGAGGATGGCAGTAGTGATAGGGGACTCTAGAGTTAGGAGGACAGACAGGCGATTTTCTGGATGCAGGAAAGAAACGCGGATGGTAGTTTGCCTCCCAGCTGCTAGGGTCTGGGATGTTTCTGATCACATCCATGTTATCCTGAAGTGGGAAGGAGAACAGACAGAGTTTGTGGTACATATTGGTACCAACGACATAGGTAGGAAAAAGGGAGAAGATTCTGAAAACAGACTACAGGGAGTTAGGAAGGAAGTTGAGAAGCAGGACCTCAAAGGTAGTAATCTTGGGATTACTGCCTGTGCCACGTGACAATGAGTATAGGAATACAGTGAGATGGAGGATAAATGCTTAGCTGAGGGATTGGAGCAGGAGGAAGGGATTCAGATTTCTGGATCATTGGGACCTCTTTTGGGGCAGGTGGGACCTGTACAAAAAGGACTGATCAGAGATAGTGTCACAGCTTCATCTGAATCCCAGGGGGACCAATATCCTGGCAGGGAGGTTTGCAAAGGTTATTGGGAAGAGTTTTAACTAGAATTGCTGGGGGTTGGGAACCAAACCGAAGTGATGGTGGAAGGGGTGTTTGGCTCACAAATAGAGAAAGCTTGGAGACAGTGTGAGAGGGAGGATAGGCAGATGATAGAGAAGGGATGTGCTCAGATTGATGGTTTGAGAAGTGTCTATTTTAATGCAAGGAATATTATGAACAAAGCGGATGAGCTTCAAGCTTGGATCAGCACTTGGAGCTAATATGTTGTGGCCATTACAGAGACTTGGAAGGAGCAGGGGCAGGAATGGCTACTTCATGTGCCAGGCTTTAGATGTTTCGGAAAGGACAGGGAGGGAGGCAAAAGAGGTGGGGACGTGGCACTGCTGATCAGAGATAGTGTCACTGCTTCAGAAAAGGAGCAAGTCAGGGAGGCATTTTCAACGGAGTCTCTGTGGGTGGAAGTTAGGAATAGGAAGGTGTCAATAACTCTACTGGGTGTTTTTTATAGACCACCCAATAGTAACAGGGGCATTGAGGAGCAGATAGGGAGACAGATTATGGAAAGGAGAAATAATAACAGGGTTGTTGTGGTGGGAGATTTTAATTTCCCAAATATTGATTGACATCTCCCTAGAGTGAGGGGTTTAGATGGGGTGGACTTTGTTAGATGTGTTCAGGAAGTTTTCTTGACACAATATGTAGATAAGCCTACAAGAGGAGAAGCTGTACTTGATCTGGTATTGGGAAATGAACCTGGTCAGGTGTCAGGTCTCTCAGTGGGAGAGCATTTTGGAGATAGTGATCACATTTCTATCTCCTTTACCATAGCATTGGAGAGGGAAGTTAGGGAAATGATTAATTGGAGATTATTTTAATTGAGGCTATCAGGCAGGAACTTGGAAGCATAAATTGGAAACAGATATTCTCAGGGAAACATATGAAAGAAATATGGCAAATGTTCAGGGAATATTTGTGTGCAGTTCTACTTAGGTACGTTCCAATGAGACAGGGAAAGGATGGTAGGATATAGGAAACGTAGTATACAAAGGCTGTTGTAAACCTAGTAAAGAAGAAAAGAAGAGCTTACAAAAGATTCAAAAAACTAGGTAATGATAGAGATCTAGGAGGCTATAAGGGTAGCAGGAAAGAGATTAAGAATGAAATTAGGAGAGCCAGGAGGGGTCATGAGAAGATCTTTGTGGACAGGATTAAGGAAAACCTCAAGGCATTCTACAAGTGTGTGAAGGATACAAGTCTACAAGGATAAGACGTGAGAGATTAGGACCAATCATATGTGGCAGTGGAAAAGTGTGTATGGAGTTGGAGAAGATAGCAGAGATACTTAATGAATACTATGCTAAAGTATTCACCGCAGAAAAGGATTTAGCCGATTGTAGGGATGGCTTGCAGTGGACTGAAAAGCTTGAGCATGAAGATATTAAGGAAGAGGTTATGCTGGATCTTTTGGGAAGCAACAAGTTGGATAGGTCACTAGGACTAGACAAGATGTACCCCAGGCTACTGTGGGAGGTGAGGTAAGAGATTGCTGAGCCTCTGGTGCTGATCTTTGCATCATCAATGACGACAGGAGTGTCAAGGTCTGGTCTGAGAAGTCCGCATTCCGGTTATTCCTTTTTCCCTTTGTTCCGTTGGGCATCTTGATTGAGGCAGCTGATCCTCTAGGTTGCCGCTATGTTTTGTGTCCAAGAAGGGTCCTGGCTCTGTGTCCTATGTCCAAGAAGAGCCCCAGCTCTGTGTCCTGTGTCCAAGGAGAGTCCCGGCTCTGTGTCCTGTGTCCAAGAAGGGTCCTGGCTCTGTGTCCTGTGTCCAAGGAGAGTCCCGACTCTATGTCCTGTGTCCAAGAAGAGCCCCAGCTCTGTGTCCTGTGTCCAAGAAGAACCCCAGCTCTGTGTCCTGTGTCCAAGGAGAGTCCTGGCTCTGTGTCCTGTGTCCAAGGAGAGTCCTGACTCTATGTCCTGTGTCCAAGAAGAGTCCTGACTCTATGTCCTGTGTCCAAGGAGAGTCCCGACTCTGTGTCCTGTGTCCAAGAAGAGTCCTGGCTCTGTGTCCTGTGTCCAGGAAGAGTCCCGGCTCTGCGTCCTGTGTCCAAGGAGAGTCCCGACTCTATGTCCTGTGTCCAAGAAGAGTCCCGGCTCTGTGTCCTGTGTCCAAGGAGAGTCCCAGCTCTGTGTCCTGTGTCCAAGGAGAGTCCCGACTCTGTGTCCTGTGTCCAAGGAGAGTCCCAGCTCTGTGTCCTGTGTCCAAGGAGAGTCCCGGCTCTGTGTCCTGTGTCCAAGGAGAGTCCCGACTCTATGTCCTGTGTCCAAGAAGGGTCCTGGCTCTGTGTCCTGTGTCCAGGAAGAGTCCCGGCTCTGCGTCCTGTGTCCAAGGAGAGTCCCGGCTCTGCGTCCTGTGTCCAAGGAGAGTCGCGACTCTATGTCCTGTGTCCAAGAAGAGTCCCGGCTCTGTGTCCTGTGTCCAGGAAGAGTCCCGGCTCTGTGTCCTGTGTCCAAGAAGAGTCCCGGCTCTGCGTCCTGTGTCCAAGGAGAGTCCCGACTCTATGTCCTGTGTCCAAGAAGAGTCCCGGCTCTGTGTCCTGTGTCCAGGAAGAGTCCTGGCTCTGTGTCCTGTGTTCAAGGAGAGTCCCGACTCTATGTCCTGTGTCCAGGAAGAGTCCTGGCTCTGTGTCCTGTGTCCAAGGAGAGTCCCGGCTCTGTGTCCTGTGTCCAAGGAGAGTCCCGACTCTATGTCCTGTGTCCAAGAAGAGTCCCGGCTCTGTGTCCTGTGTCCAGGAAGAGTCCTGGCTCTGTGTCCTGTGTTCAAGGAGAGTCCCGACTCTATGTCCTGTGTCCAAGAAGGGTCCTGGCTCTGTGTTCTGTGTCCAAGAAGAGTCCCGGCTCTGTGTTCTGTGTCCAAGGAGAGTCCCGTCTCTGTGTCCTGTGTCCAAGGAGAGTCCCGTCTCTGTGTCCTGTGTCCAAGGAGAGTCCCGGCTCTGTGTCCTGTGTCCAAGGTTGAGTGCCAGCTCTGTGTCCAAGAAGAGTTCAAGTCTAGTCAAGTCTGAGTCTGAGCTTGAGTGCAAGTTGCAGGTCATGCCAAGCTCGAGTTCCTGGTCAAGCCAAATCCGAGTTCTAAGTCAAGAGCCAAGTCAAGACCCAGCTACCTAGTCTCTGCCAAGACCCGAGTTCTCAGTCAAGCCAAGTCCCAACTCCTAGTCCAGGTTTTCCGGTTTGTTATTTTATGTTCATGTCCAGGTTGATATTTTGTCCTCGCTCCTTGGCTACCCTAGTATTCTTAATAAACATAGTCCTGTTCATATTACTTCACTGCCTGTGTCTTCCATTTGGGACTGCTCCCGACGATCACGTGTGACAGGGAGAGGTTCCACGTGATTGGAGGATTGTGGATGTTGTTCCCTTATTGAAGAAAGGGAGTAGAGATAGCTCAGGAAATTATAGACCAGTGAGTCTTACTTCAGTGGTTGGTAAATTGATGGAGTAGATCCTGAGAGGCAGGATTTATGAACACTTGGAGAGACATAATATGATTAGCAATAGTCAGCATGGCTTTGTCAAGGGCAGGTCATGCCTTACGAGCCTGATTGAACTTTTTGAGGATGTGACTAACTACATTGATGAAGGAACAGCAGTAGATGTAGTGTATATAAATTTCAGCAAGGCATTTGATAAGGTACCCCATGCAAGGCTTATTGAGAAATTAAGAAGACATGGGATCCAAGGGGACATGGCTTTGTGGATCCAGAACTGGCTTGCCCATAGAAAGCAAAGAGTGGTTATAGACAGGTCATATTCTACATGGAGATCAGTGACCAGTGGTGTGCCTCAGGGATCTGTTCTGGGGCCCTTACTCTTCATCATTTTTATAAATGACCTGTATGAGGAAGTGGAGGGATGGGTTAGTAAATTCACTGAAGACACAAAGGTTGGGGGTGTTGTGGTGTTACGTACCCATGGGTATCCTGTGATTGTCACATGACCATGATGTAATTGAGGCTTTGCTGGGCATGATGTAATGATCTTGTGATGGTAGAGTGATGTAATTTTCCTGCCAGTGAGAGGTCATGTGATGGCCTGTTTCAACAGGGTATAAAAGTAGAACCCCTCCCTGTGACGCAGGTCAGTTCGTGGTTTAATTCGTCAGTGACTCCGTTTGCTGCGTATTTGATTTTATGACGCAGTTTCGTTTTAAAGGTGGAGTTTTAATTTCTACTGTAAGAATCATTGTGTTGGCAGTTCTGAAAGTCGCTGCAGTTAAAGTCTAGTCAGAGAGTGAAGAATTATCAAGGTTCAGGAAGCCGAAGGATCGAGAAAAGTTGGTGTTGTCAGCGGTGAAATAGGTTCGACCTTATTTGATCTTCATTCAGAAAGAATTAGTAACCTGCAATCCAAGATAGCTCCTGCGTTGCTAAAAGAGCAGAAAGAGCTGGATGCAGCATTTTGCCAAGGAAAGGTCAGTGCCTTTAAGCCATTTTATTTCCTTTATCATAAATCCTTCAGGCAAGCCATATTTTGGCTGGGATCAGCAGTAACATCATGTAAGAGAGTTCATTACTTCAAGGTAAGTTTCTCCTAACTGACTGTGTAAATCATTTGGACTTTTGCATCTACTACTTTAAAGAACTGTGTTCGCATTTCTCGTTTTAAGAACTGTCCGATCTGCTGTATAGCAGCCGACTTCCAGTTAAGTTAGTCGTTTGTTTACCTTTGGGTTTTTTTTAGCAGTGTTTAATAAATGTTTTATTTGCTATTAAAAACCTGTCTCAATTCTATATTCATTATTGCCGGATTGTAACAGTGTGGAGGGCTGTCAGAGGTTACAACGGGACATTGATAGGATGCAGAACTGGGCTGAGAAGTGGCAAATGGAGTTCAACCCAGGTAAGTGTGAGGTGGTTTATTTTGGTAGGTCAAAGATGATGGTAGAATATAGCATTAATGTTAAGACTCTTGGCAGTGTGGAGGATCAGAGGGATCTGGGGTCTGAGTCCATAGGACATTCAAAGCTGTTGCCTGGATTGGAGAGCATGATTGATGAAAACAGGTTGAGTGAACTCGGCCTTTTCTCCTTGGAGCGATGGAGGATGAGAGGTGACCTGACAGAGGTATATAAGATGATGAGAGGCATTGATCATGTGGATAGTCAGAGGCTTTTTCCAGGGCTGAAGTAGCTAGCCCAAGAGGGCATAGTTTTAAGGTGCTTGGAAGTAGGTACAGAGGAGATGTCAGGGGTAAGGTTTTTATGCAGAGAATGGTGAGTGCATGGAATGGGCTGCTGGTGGAAATGATAGGGACTTTAAAGAGACTCCTGACAGGTACATGTTTGGCACAACTTTGTGGGCCGAAGGGCCTGTATTATGCTGTAGGTTTTCCCATGTTTCTATGTGTCTCAATAGATGTGGTCAGTCATTATTTCACAATGAGTACAAATTATTGAAGAGGCAGTGAAGTCTATTTCAAAGTGTACAATCAATTAAGTCCCTTTAAATCTGCAGAAAAAGAGAAAAGGAAGTTAGAATTAAAAAAGAGTGGAGATAGCAAAATTTGTCACAATTGACAAAACGAGGGAAACCTATTATCCATTGGAAGGGGTTATATTCAGTCTGTAATTATTGATCATGCACTGGAGGTATCTAGTCAATATGAAGATGCTGTAAACAAACTTTGCCACATACCAGATGTCAACCAAGGGAGCTTGAAAATTAGTTATTCCTTTTCAGTTAGGCAAGGAATTTTATGTGCCATTTTTGCCATTCTGCCTTTAGTCTTAGACTAAGCAATTTCCTTATTAAGAATGGAAACACTATCATTGACTGCATCCTTGACCTCTAGTACCAAATCAGTTTTCGACCATCATCCGCTGATAAAACAGGTTAGATGATCATGAAGATGAGATAGGATATGGTGAACACTCAGTGACCAATTTATTAGGTACACCTGTACATCTGCTTGTTAATGCAAATATCTAATCAGCCGATCTTATGGTAGCAACTCAATGCATAAATCATGCAGACATGGTCAAGAGGTTCAGTTGTTGTTCAGACCAAACATCAGAATGGGGAAGAAATGTGATCTAAGTGACTTTGACTGTGAAATGATTGTTGGTGCCAGATGAGATGATTTGAGTATCTCAGAAGCTGCCCACCCTGTGGGATTTTTACATGCAACAGACTCCAGAGTTTACATTGAATGGTGTGAGAAGCAGAAAAATCCAGTGAGCTGCAGTTCTGTTTGCAGAAAGGCTTTATTAATGAGAGATGTCGGAGGAGAAAGGCCAGGCTGGTTCAAGCTGACAGGAAGGTGACAACAGTAACTTATATAATCACACGTTACGATAGTGGTGTGCAGAAGAGTGTTTCTGGATGCACGTGTTGAAGCTTGAGGTGGATTACTCTAGCAGCAGAAGATCATGAACATACACTCAGTGGCAACTTTAATAGGTACAGGAGGCACCAGCTAAAGTGGCCAGTGAGTTACTTATTATGTTTAAAAAAAAAATAAGGTAATATTTAATAATTGCTAAATATATTTGATAATTTGTGAGAAAGTTATGTTGTTCTAAAGGATAAAGAACTATAAACTAATATATCTATATTAATGAAAGAAGGTGGACATTTACATCAAAAGGTCAATTTAACACCAATGGCAGGAAGCATAACTGAGCTTCCATTAAAGGGAACTCCAGGGATAGTTGGCATTGCTTTAACAAACCTTCTTTGATCTTTCTTTGAACTGGCGATGAAGTGCATGAGAGTAATGTCGTGGAAGCAATTTACCCAGTTTAACTAGATTTCTGAAAAGCTCTGTGTAATACACCAGAGCCTGCAGAGTCAATACAAATGGTTCGTTAGCTCACTGCATCAAGGATAGCAGAGTGCAAAACGTGAAGTGGCAGAAGATGGAAAGTGAAGTTCCTAGAAAATCCAGCCTCAGGAATCATTTTTCTTAACATTATTCAATGTGGAATCAGAAAACGTTTTTCAAATTTGTGAATCATCCCAATAAGGGTCAATTTGAGTTGGGTTCCACAGAGAAGAATTATAATGAATTACAAGATCCTCCCTTTCTATAAGACCCGTCACAAAATGATTCACCTTCCTCACAATTCATCACTCCATTCATATCTTCAACTCAGACTTAGCATTCATGAAGCAAATTTGTACCTTTTTTTCTGCTTGGTAATTGCATATAATCTATCATTACCAGTTTATTGTTGATACATTTGGTACAGATATCATGGAAAAAGTAAAATTTTCCAAGTTTTCATTCAGAGTTTACAAATGTGGAACACATTTAATATAATTTTTTGTATTAAAATCATTCTTGTAAGTAACTGTCTAATTTTAAACAGTACCTCTAGCCTTGAAGCCAAAGTTGATAGAAGAAATTCTTATGTCCAAATTCTATATACTCATGAACAAGAGAAAATCTGCAGATGCTGGAAGTCTGAGCAACACAAACAAAATGCTGGAGGGATTCAGCAGGTCAGGCAGCAGATATGGAAGGGAGTACAGTCGACGCTTCAGGCCGAAACACTTTGGCCAGTCCCGTTGAAGGGTTTTGGCCCGAAACGTCAACTGTACTCCTTTCCATAGATGCTGCCTGGCCTGCTGAGTTCCTCCAGCATTTTGTGTGTGTTTCTTTGTATTCATGAGCACTTTAAACACTTCTGTCAAAACTTCATCCCTGAACTTCTTCTGTCAACTTTTTTCTCACCACACACCTGAAGTTCAGGATTCAGATTCAGTCTTTTGATAGGATTTCTTCCAGCTTCATTTGGTGTCAGAGCTGAACAATATAACCCTGAGGTGGTCCAATAAAGGGAAGGCACAATTTAGTCATCATAATTTTAAGATTCTGTGTCAGATCTTTAACTGGGCATCCTAAAATTTAATTTGTTTTTAATATTAAACACCAGGTTTCTTGCCTACTCTGACAGCCAAAGCCCAGACACCATTTAGTTTATTTATAGTCTTGCTAGTTAATTCCACTAATTTAGTCAATCATATCATCTTTCTAACCTATGAGCAATTGTCAGTTTGGATTAAATCCATTGTAAGATCGGGGGCTTGCTTTACAAATGTAAGCAGAGCTGGTTTGATGCTGCTCCTAACTAAATACTTACCTTTATAAAGCTTTTCTAGTCAAAGAAAATACAATTGGTCAAGGAATTCTCTCCTCAAATCTACTTTATGAACTTCGCTTTTCCATTCAGAAGAACATGGATTACGCTTCATCTGCAATAAACCAGGAAACCTACATTCATTTTTGCCTGAAAATTAAAATAAATGCTACGAAAAGGTTATGAGTATAGTTGTCCCAATTCTCATTCTGAAAAGACCTGGATTAGATTTGGTGGTAAACATTCCTCTATGTCAGATTTAAAAAAAATATATATTGCAATTAAATGATTGGCTTAGGTGTTTTTATTGTGACCGCATGACTCTGTTGGGTATTGATAATGTAGAATACTGTAAGTCTGGTTCACTGGTTCATTGGCAAGACAGTTGGTGGGGGAGTTGCATTGCCTCGGATGATGCTGGGACCAGGCCCTCAGGCCGCAGGGAAGCCTGTTGAAGCTGCCCAGGAGACGAGATGCCAGAGGTGGTGTGGGAGAGAGCAGAGGCCTCTGTGGGTGTGCTGGAATCCATACTGCGTTGAGGGCTGGCCCCTCCTGTTGGTGCTGCCCTCCAGTGTTCATTCAGTGAAAGACAAGCTGGACCAGGACAACAACCCATGCACCATCAATCTGCAGGGCATGCCACTCAAGGACTTGGGTTATTTTGATTTTTTGAGACTATGTTTTTCTTCTATCGTAAATGTAATGTATGGATCTATTTCTTTTCAAACAATAAACCCCTTAACACTATGTATTGCTCTATTGTCTACGCATGTGCATTATTTTCTCTCTCTCTCTTGCTGCCAAAATGCTGCCACCCATCTACTGAAAACAAGCGACATGTTTGGTGTCGAGAAAAATGAGCATTTGTGTAGTTACAGACTAGAAAAACTTAAAGCGATGGACAGCTGTTGGCTCTCACGCAGGAGAACTTGAAACTAAAAAAAACAAACACTGGAGTGTACAGCGGCAACCGACAGGGAGTTCATGGTCAGATTGACCCGGCTGACGACGAACGTTGAAAAACTGACTAACTCTGTTGCATTAATAAAGCACCTTGTTAAATGTATGAATGTTTTAATGTCTGCATCAGTGTTATCTTGTATTTCCATACAATGTTACATTAGGCTGTTACACATCTATTGTCAGAGAAGTACTTGCATAAATAGGTAAACCACCTTCATACGAGTAAGGATAGAAATCAGAAAAAGTGAGTATACTTATTTATTCAGTAAGTTATGAGTTAAAATATTTGGTGAGTACATTTCTAACTCTTCTGGCTTCAGTCTCGTTGCCGTCTGTTCTGAAATTGTTAGGTTGTGTTCAAGAAAACAATGAAATAGCATGCTGCTGTCTGACAGCGTTTTCAAAAGTCTCCGGTTACCACATCCACACTGATCTGCTCGAGCAGCGTTTTCAAAAATACCCACCCTGGAAAGAGTTTCTGTAAAGCTCCCGTTTCAGGGGATGAAAACGCCATTTTAGTGTGGACGAAGGGTAAAAATGAAGAGAAAAAGCTTCGGTTATGGATTTATCCGGTGCAGTGTGGATGTAGCCTTAGCTCAATGGGTCCAAGAACGAAGTCTCTTCCACAACTTATTAACCCCTGCAAAGCCTGCAAACAAGACATTTGATTAAATTGTTACAATTTTACAAAATCTCATGAGCCCTCAACTGCTGGCAAAAGCTGAGATATTTACATTTTACAAAAAGAGCCAGTCAAAAGATGAAAGCATTTCTGAATACATTTAAGAACAATACAAACTTTCCGAGTACTGTGACTTTACAGATGGACTTTCTAATGCATTAAGGGACAGACGTGTGTGGCAAAAGAGGCTATTATTCCAAAAGAGACATAGAAAACCTACAGCACAATACAGGCCCTTTGGCCCACAAAGTTGTGCTGAACATGTCCCTACTTTAGAAATTACTAGGGTTACCCATAGCCCTCTATTTTTCTAAGCTCCATGTACCTATCCAAAAGTCTCTTAAAAGATCCTGTTGTATCCGCCTCCACCACCATTGCCGGCAGCCCATTCCACACACTCACCACTCTCTGCACAAAAAACTTACCCCTAATATCTCCTCTGTACCTACTCCCAAGCAATTTAAACCTGTGCCCTCTTGTGGCAGCCATTTCAGCCCTGGGAAAAAGCCTTCGACTATCCACATGATCAATGCCTCTCATCATCTTATACACCTCTATCAGGTCACCTCTCATCCTCCGTCACTTCAAGGAGAAAAGGCCGAGTTCACACAACCTGTTTTCATAAGGCATGCTCCCCCATCCAGGCAACATCCTTGTAGATCTCCTCTGCACCCTTTCTATGGTTTCCTCATCCTTCCTGTAGTGAGGCGACCAGAAATGAGCACAGTACTTCAAGTGGGGTCTGACCCAAAGTCCAATATAGCTGCAACATTACCTCTCGGCTCCTAAATGCAATTCCACGATTGATGAAGGCCAATACACCATATGCCTGCTTAACCATAGAGTCAACTTGTGCAGCTGCTTTGAGTGTCCTATGGACTCAGACCCCAAGATCCCTCAGATCCTCCACACTGCCAAGAGTCTTACCATTAATACTATATTCTGCCATCATATTTGACCTACTAGAATGAACCAATTCACACTTATCTGTGTTGACCTCCATCTGCCACTTCTCAGCCCAGTTTTGCATCCTATCAATATCCTGTTGTAACCTCTGACAGCCCTCCACACTATCCACAACACCCCCAACCTTTGTGTCATCAGCAAACTTACTAATCTATCCCTCCACTTCCTCATCCAGGTCATATATAAAAATCACAAAGAGTAAGGGTCCCAGAACAGGTCCCAAAGCACACCACTGGTCACCAGCCTCCATGCAGAATATGACCTGTCTGCAACCACTCTTTGCCTTCTGTGGGCAGGCCAGTTCTGGATCCCATGGCTCCTTACTTTCTCAATAAGCATTGCATGGGGTACCTTATCAAATGCCTTGCTGAAATCTATAGACACTACATCTACTACTCTTCCTTCATCAATGTGTTTAGTCACATCCTCAAAAAATTCAGTCAGGCTCGTAAGGCATGACCTGCCCTTGACAAAGCCATGCTGACTATTGCTGATCATATTATGCCTCTCCAACTGTTCATAAATCCTGCCTCTCAGGATCTTCTCCATCAATTTACCAACCACTGAAGTAAGACTCACTGGTCTATAATTTCCTGGGCTATTTCTGGAATTTACGGAAACTCTCTCATCCCCATTGATGATGCAAAGATCATCGCCAGAGGCTCAGCAATCTCCTCCCTCATCTCCCACTGTAGCTTGGGGTACATCTCATCCGGTCCTGGTGACTTATCCGACTTGATGATTCCCAAAAGCTCCAGCACATCCTCTTTCTGAATATCTACATGTTCAAGCTTTTCAGTCCGCTGCAATTCATCACTACAACTATCAAGATCCTGTTCCATAGTGAATACTGAAGTGAAGTATTCATTAAGTATCTCTGCAATTTCCTCCAGTTCCTTACACACTTTCCCACTGTCACACTTGATAGGTCCTATTCTTTCACGTCTTATCCTCTTGCTTTTCACATACTTGTAGAATGCTTTGGGGCTTTCCATAATCCTGCCTGCCAAGGCCTTGTCATGGCCTCTTCTGGTTCTTCTAATTTCTTTCTGAAGCTCCTTTCTGTTAGTCTTATAATCTTCTAGATCTCTAACATTACCTAGCTCTCTGAACCTTTCGTAAGCTTTTCTTTTCTTCTTGACTCAATTTATTACAGCCTTTGTACACCACAGTTCCTGTACCCTACCATAACTTCCCCATCTTATTGGAACATAACTATGCAGAATTCCACACAAGTATCCTCTGAACATTTGCCACATTTCTTCCATACCTTTCCCTGAGAACGTCTGTTCCCAATTTAAGCTTCCAAATTCCTACCTGATAACTTCATAATTCCCCTTACTCCAATTAAATGCTTTTCTAACTTGTCTGTTCCTATCTCTCTCCAATGCTATTGTAAAGGAGAAGGAGTTATGAGCACTATCTCCAAAATGTTCTCAGAATGACATCACAGGCAATGGCAGCCCAAATGGTAACACTCACCAGAGACTGGGAATAGATAAACAGATTGAAGACTTGGCCCAAAGCAGATCAAGATGCTAAAAAGTTCAAAATGTACCCTCCACAGACACCGTTACACCTGTGGGTGTGGCTGTCATCACCATGATGAAGATGTTGTGGGGCCATTCATGGAGCCTATGTTTCTGATTGCTGTGGATTCTCATTCGAAGTGGCCGGAGGTCATATCAATTACGTCAATCACCTCAGTAAAGACTGTCTCCGCTCTGAGTACTACCTTGGCCAGAAAAGTCTTAACAGAGCAAATTGTGAGTGACAATGGACCACAATACACGTAAGAAGAATTCCGACTGTCCATAAAGAAAAATGGCATCAGACATTTAAAGTCACCACCCAGCAAAGAATGGGTTGGCTGAAAAGTTTATACAAATCTTCAAGAAGTCCATTAAAGTGATGGACAAGGAGGGCATTTCTCTACAGCACAAGGTGGACAACTTCCTTTTTGTGTGTCTGAACTCTGTTCAGGCAATGACAAATCAAACACTGAAATTCTATCCAGGAGCAGGCATCTGAAATTGCACATTGACCTCCAGAGGGAAGTAGAGAATAAACTGTTCAGCCAGTTTCCAAGTGAAGCACCAAGGAGTTTGGAGATTGGACAGGAATCCCTAGCACATTATAACTGAGAAGACAAGTGGACACCTGGTAGGATAGCTACAAGAACTGGACCAGTGATGTAGAGAGCGGATGTTGGAGATCAGACACGGAGATGTCATGTGGATATTGGATGTTCAACTGAGGAACACACCTCTGTGAATGAATCCAGCAGGACAGACTTTGCAGTCATTGGACTAAACTCTCAGTGATGATGTCACCAACAGCAATGTGGCACCAGAAACTGAGAACATTGTCTTAGACAAGACATCTACTAAACCTGATGTCACTCCACAGGTCCAGAGGCTCTATCCTACGAGAAACAGAGTGCCACTCAAAACACAGAATCTTTAGGACTGTGAAGTTAGTTATTGTGATTGCTATTGTGGAAGTGTGTTTATGTGGAATATGGGCTTATGAAAGGGAAATTGAATGTATATATACAGTTTTATGTTGCATTAATCTGAAGGGGGAGGAAGTGTAATGTATGGATCTATCTGTTTTGGAGTAATGACCCCCCCACCCCACTACATATTGATCTGTTGTCTGTGCTTGTGCTGTTGTCTACACACGTGCATTGTTCTCTCTCGCTCTCACTGCGATGTGAATGCACCAGTAAAAGCCATCTCCCACGTGTGTGCCTTTATTTAATTGATATGTGGTTGTGTAAATATACATGCTATGTGTGCTATGTGCTGTTGGCACTGTGTTTTGCACCGGGGCCCTGGAGGAATGTCACTTGTCTAGCCGTATTCACGTGTGTGGTTGAATGATAATTTAAACTTGAACTTGCACTTGTAGCTTTGTCAATATATGTCAAGGCTGGGGATTGCAGCATAGCTCGTTTGACTCGATAATAAGTATGATTCGGACCAGAAATAGCAGGCATTTAATGTTGTAAATGGAGGCTTAGTATCCAATTGATGAAATCTAGGAAGGGAAAGTGGATTTCTTCTATGCTTGATTGTGGTGAACTACATATACCTGTCTGGACACGCCCCCCCGCTGACTGCTCCTGTGGCTCCTCCCACGGACCCCGGTATAAAGGCGATTGGAGGCACAGCCCCGGCCTCAGTCTCCAGGATGTTGTGTGGTGGTCACTTGCTGCTTGTTCTTTCTTCCAGCCAATAAAAGCCTATATCTCGCCTCACGTCTCCGAGAGTTATTGATGGTGCATCACTGATACAACAATGTGACTGTACAAAGTTGGATTTTGCAATATGGTTCATTGACTGCAACTCACTACACTTGCAGTGATACTCTCTTTGTTAAATAAAGATGTATATATCCCCTGCCTTGTCCAAATTAAGTTTAACCTGGTCAAGTATTTACACCGTAGAAGGAAAACTGAATGTTTGATAACTTTCAGTAAGATCTGGTGCTCGCTGTTAATATTTAATGGAAGCTGATATTGCTCACCAGATCTTATTAGCACTCAGCATCCAGACCAGGATTGCCAAGTGGCCACAGGACCCGAGAACTCTCCTTGACTTAAGCTTATTTCTCAGTGAGCTGGTGATGTCTTTATACAGAAGAAGTACAAAGTTAAATATAATTTTTCTTTGTGTTCTCAGAAAGCCAAATTAATGTAATAAATTATAGTTATACCATACTTCATTTTCCTGCCCATTGATCCAGCACATTCAAAAGTTTACTAGTCTCAGAAAGTAAAGTGTGAGGAGCACCAGAGGGAGAGAGGTGATATGCTGGTAAGGAGATAAGGTGAGAGGGAAATGGGAATGGGGAATGATGAAGGGGCGGGCATTACTGGAAGTGTGAGAAATTGCTGTCTTCCTTAAACAGTGTTTGGTAGATTAGGCACTGATGTTCTGCAATAGGGATGGACTAATGAAAGAATTATAATTGGCATATTCTAGCAGATATAGGTGATTAAAACATGCAAAGATGACTAAACTCTATTAGACATCCATTGGAAACATTGATAATCATAATCTTTAAATATATGGTGAAATTGTGAACCGCACAAATGATGCTTCTGGACAAAGGACATCTCACATCATCTGTGCCTATGCTTGTGCAGCAATATATCCAGTCATTTGTGGAAGGAAACAGGAGAAGCCGTCCTATGAACTTAGCCCAATCCTAAATAAAACTGAAAATAATATTTGCTTGGCTTTATTTTTGGAAGTTTAAGCATTTGTTGACTTGGTTATTGTCTATTCATTGTGACTTTACTGCTCCCGACCCCCAATGGCGCTCTATTGATGTGCTTCTTCTGTTTCAATGTATTGGCCTTTAATGGTTAAATGGATCTTTATGGAGTCCTCTATTTAAGAGACCTGGTGCCAATTGATGAGGTTGTCACTGTGTGGTTAGATTCCAGCAACCAAAGGTTTTAGTCACAAATAATCCCTACAATCATATACTTCTCCATTTGGTGGTGATGTAATCAGACAATAGACAATAGGTGCAGGAGTAGGCCATTCAGCCCTTCAAGCCAGCACCGCCATTCACTGTGATCTTGGCTGATCATCCACAATCAGTACCCTGTTCCGGCCTTCTCCCCATATCCCTTGACTCCGCTATCTTTAAAAGCTCTATCTAACCCTCTCTTGAATTCATAATCTACCCATAGCGCTAAGGCTCTGGAGTTTAAAAAGTATACAAGTCAGAATAGAAGGGACAACAAAGACATTCAATACATCAAGCTACTTCTTTTTGGCACCTGCAGTATATTTTATATCCAATCCTCATATGTTTAATTTCCTGAGAGTGATGAAAACATTAAAATAGAAGATTATTTGAAAATTCTCTTCTGACTTCCTAAAACATGATCATCTGCTGTATTATATTTTATATTGAAGGTGACTTTTTCATCTCACTTCCAGGTCTGGAACCTATGCTGTTTCATAGATCATAGATATCCATGTGAATGATTGGTTATTCTAATAAACCTCAATCATTTTCTTAATCAGATATTGACCATCATCTTTTGTAAATAAATAATCAACATGCAATTCTTTTCATGTGGATCTGTTCTATATACCTTTCATTCTTGTAGGGAGAAAAAGACTGCTGCCTGAGATCCCTTTTAAAATTAGCTTGTTAAGTATTCAGTCTTTTTAATGCTTTATCAAAGTTTAACTTTAGTATCTTGTTTACATCTGCATTATCCAAACCGCTTAGCATTTAAAGACTTCAATCATTGGTTTTAAGATTTGACCTTTTGTTCTCATTGCAAGCCCATTCCCACATTTCTCTGAGCATTTAATCATTTATTCATGTACTGCTGTTGCGTTATATAGACTTAATGCTATTTATTTGTATTTGTAGTTTTAATTATTTTTTTAAAAGCACCTGAATCATGTCTCCTCTTCATCTTTTCGCCAACATTGAAAAAGGATCTCAATTCTGTGAAGTTATTGTGACAGCTCATGCATGGGAATTATCTGTGGGATACTAACAAAAGGTGTAGTCAAATCACATTAATTCTCTATCCCACCTGCTCTGACCTCTAAGTCTGTGCCCTTACTCAATGTTCAAATGAACCTCACCAATAACTTGAGGAAATGCACCCCATTTTCTGTCTGGGCATGTTGCAGCCTTCACAACTTGATAATGAATTTAACAACTTTCGATAGCTAGCTTTTCCAGGTTTCTGTCAGAACTGGCCTCTTCTGTTTTAAGACATTTATCTGTTATATGTATTTTCTTCTCTCTCTATCACCCTCTAGCTCCCTGTCTCTGTCTATCTCTCTTTATCTCTCTCTGTCTCTATATCTCTATTTCCAGGTGCTACCCGATCTGTTGGATATTCATAGCAATCTTCATTTGCTATCAACTCTCAACCCTCAATAGATCCCTTAAAGTTTCTGCACATGTTGCTAGGGTGGTTAAGAAGTCATATGGCATGTTATTCTTCAATAGTCGTGATTGAGTTGTGTCTGCCTAATTGATTAATGCTCATGAAGAAATCATTAACTTGTGTTTGACTTCCTACATCAGCTGCCTCTGTGGTTTATCTCTTCTGGTGATTAAAAGTGGAACTTCAATTATACGAACCCCTCTAGTTTGTGTTTGATTAATTCCTCCATCTCCTTATCATGGTTGTCAGAGCACTTCTGGTTTTTCTTGGTAAAAGAGAAATAGATCTGTTTTCAGTGCCAACTACTACAAGTTTCAGAGTGGTTGTGAACATTTGGTGACGCATGTGAGTGGGGACCACAGGTCGTTCATTGAGTGCTGTCTTATATCAGCTGCCTTTGAGAGGTCTTTGCAAACTTTGACATTGATCTTCTCACAGCATCACTCACATTGAGGTTGATATTTTAAGGCGAGCTGGAACAAAATAATAGGGAGGATGACCAGACCAGCAGTCATTGGTGCCTCTCAAGGTGAAGGCGATGAAAATAGCTGTGGGTATTTGCTCAGATAATGATGTAATCTAGATGTGACAGTGTAAGGGCCTGGTGTGTTGCCATGGCATCTTGAGCTTGCTCCTCCAGTGAAAAGGAGTGTGTACATGGTCAGGTATATTTTTAAGGAAAAAGACTCAGTTATTGTCTTCACTATTCCTTTCTGGCTCATCATGTCATGCCATGGGTTCATCCCTTTCCCCCTTGATTCTGAAGTCGCCCAGGAGGATTGGATTCTGAAACTACACCAGGTTCACTGAAAGGATGTGAAGGATAAGCTAAACAATGACAGTGTTGTCTCCCAGGCTACATCCTCAGTTGTCAGTCTCTGAGGCCCTGGTTACTGACAAGTGACTACATAGGACTACATTAGGCTGACCACATCATTTGCATGCCCATCGCAAGGCTCCCGACACCAGCACCCCACCCATGAGCTCTTACAGTGGTGGAAAGAGAGAAAAATAATTTAAGGATGTGTCAAAGCATTCTTGTAGAACTATAACACTGGCACCAGCTGCTTGTAACCTCTGGCCCACGACAGCTCAATGTGGAGAAGAAGCCTTCAGAATGGTGAAGAGAACATTGATGCCAAGCATCAGGAGGACACAGTAAGCAATGGAGGGAGTTACCGCCTTCCATGTTAACCACGTACTCACTACCAATCAGCCATCTTCTACCCCATCTGTGAAGAGTGCACATCGACTCATCAGCCACATCACTGCCCACAAAGCTGAAGTGGAAGAGAGTCACCCTCTGTCCTGAGGGATTGCCTGAGTAGAAGAACATCAGCTGCTAAGATCTCTACTTTGACCTCTATATTGTTCTGCTTTAAAAATGACTTGGGGTCTCCTTGATGATTGGAAGAGAATGCATAGATAGAGTAGTAAAGGGCAAGGAGCATGGCTAGGCCTAGAGTACACATGTGGCCCTCCCTCCCTGTGTATTTCAGTCTCTGTATGGGAATCGCAGTTAATGAATAGACAGTGCACTTTCAGGTTGATACTCACTCAGCTATGCATCAATAAGCCACTCAATTAGCATCAAATATGAGGCAACTGTTAGAAATTGCATAAATCTTGTTTAGCTTGGCAGAATAGGGGAAAATGGTTCCAATAATAGTTGAAGTTTAATTGGTCTCAGTGATTTTTAGCTACTATCTGTATCATGACTTTCCTTAGTACATGTCATTTGTAGAGGCCAAGAAACATAAGTTAAAACTGAATTCATTTCTTAATTTGTTCATATAAACTCTGTGATAGTGAGTTTCAGTCTTGGAGAGTGAGCAGTGAATTCTACAAGGACAACTTTTTGTTATTCAAATGGCTGTAACATGGAGGTTGCCTGTATTAGACTTACAGATCATGCATCTGAATACACAGATTGTTCAGCAGCTTAGAACTCTGCAACTGCTCATCCTCAGGATAACTTGTATTTATTTTTACTTTTCATCCCAATCTAGATTTTCCCCATTTCCCACATTATCTTCATTTTGTAAGATATTTGCCCTTCACTTAACTTATCCATATCCTTTAACAGTTGCTTATCTTCTCTTATGTCCTCAGCAAATTTATCGACAACCCCTACAACTGTGAAAACTTGAGGTCTCAGCACTGGCCACCCAGAAAGATTTATCAAAGAAAATATTCATGCCAGAGGTAATTCTAGGCTCAGTATTCACATGGCCCAGAATTAATTCAATATGCTCTGGGATGAATCATTAATTCCTTTTACAATATGCCTGAAATACTCAACAGTTTCAAATGATAAATATTGCATTAAACAACACTTCTTCAAAAGTCCATTAGATCAGTCTGAAGCCATGGGGGTAGACTCGTTGAGAAGTGGTCCTTGAGCCATAGTGACTGATCATTTGGAATGGGGCTCATGGTGTGGGTGAGGAATGACAAACCATGTTATTGTGGAGTTTAGATAGGGCTGTCCCAATTCTCTAAAATCCACATTAAATTATGTTAAAGGAAATTGATTACCAGTTCTCAAGATACCACAGCAAGTCATGATAGAAAGTCCCGGGGATCTGGAAAAACAGTGCACACAAAATTTTACCAAATTTGACACAGACCTCCAAAAATCAAACCTAATTGACCTGATCTAAATTGGTGTACAGGACACTAGTTAGCCAATTTTATCAGCCAATGCACATATTCCCTCTGAACTCTTAAAAAAAACTCATTTAATATGTTTTTTGTAATAATCAATTCTTCTCCTTTTGGTCATAGATTTCATGTTTCCTTTACTATGTTATTGCTTTTATAATTAAAATTCATCTGCCTTTTCTCAGTCCTTTGCCTAATTCCTCTGAGGCAAACTAAGACAATTCATCATTATCAGCATTTTTTAACGGTATATCAATCTTTGATTTATTTATTTAATTATTATTAGTGGGCTTCAGTTGTCTTAAAAACCCTTAAATGCAGACATTTATAAAAAGACCTTTGTAAAGTTCAAGTACATTGTAAACCAGATAGAGTTAATTGAATAACAGCTATTCTCCAAAGAGCTTTCATTTCAGAAAGTGCTCTTTCAAAATTGTTGCAACCTATACAAAAGAAATAAATAAAGGTAGTGTTTTTCACAGGTTCAGCATATCTACGCAGTCAATAAAACACTTTGATGTGCAGTCACTGAGGTGATGTAGTTAAACATCACCTGTGGACTCCAAGAAACCACAAACAATTAAAATCATTGTGAGCAGAAACTATCTTTGACCACAGAGGTTCAAAGATAAATACGAGTATAAGACTGGAAAACTTTCATGAGCTCCTTTGAAGTTGTGAGGAAGGATCTATTAAATCCATGCAGCTCATCCAAAATGCTGGAGAAACTCAGCACCTGCAGCTTTTCTCTTGTTTCTATTAAATCCATGAACAGTTTAACTTCTTCTCATACCTTGATACTACCCCTGGTAGTTCAGCAGTATCCTAGTACTGCACTGAGTTGCTTTTTTTAGAGATGCAGTATAGTAACAGCCCCTTCCAGCCCAATGAGTTTGTTCTGCCTGATTACAACCATGGGACCGGATAATCTAACTCATATGTCTTTGGAATGAGGGAGGAAACTAGAGCACCTGGAGGAAACCCATCAGTCATGGGGAGAACCTACAATCTCCTTACAGACAGTGGCAGAGTTGAACCCAGATCACTGATGCTGTAAAAACATTACACTAACCACTATACTTCTGTGCTGCCTCCCCTTTAACTTATACTATTCAGTAAAATACTCATACACGTTCCTCCAAATATCAATATTAAGGTAATCTGTTTTCATAAAATTGTTCTTTAACCCAATTTCATTTTTGATCACAACTTAAGCCAGAAAAGCTGTGGATGAAATGAAGTTAAGAGGACTCTCATTCCATATTATGCAAATACACGCACATCCTTAATGTTGTTTACTGCCCCCGGCTGAGAAATCTGTGCTTTTGCATATCCGTATTATTTATTTATTTATTTAACGATGCAGCGCAGAACAAGTCCTTCCTGCCCAATGAGCCGCACCACCCATCAACCCTTCTATTTAACCCTAACTTAATCACAGGGCAGTTTGCAATGACCAATTAACCTACTAACTATTGTGTCTTTGGAATGAGGAAGCAAACTGAAGCACCCGGAGGAAACACACACGTTCATGGAAAGGACGTACAAATTCTTTAGAGAGGCTGCAGGAATTGAACTCTGAGCTCTAACGCTCTAAGAGCGTCAGGCTAACTGCTACGCTACCGTAGAGCCCATTTATATAATAATGTCGTGCTAACTCCAAACATGCCTGAATTTATCTTTGGGACAGGCATATGCAGATGGAAGGTGCATCCATGAAAGGTGATAATCAGTGGTTAACGTATATCTTGGAAACAGACTTTGCTGGTGGTTTTACTGGTTCAAGGAGAGCTGGGATGAATGTAAGCTAGTGGCACCGGAAATGAGAGACACCTAAAATAAGATCTCAAGCAAGACAGGAAGCAAAGAGTGGGAGTAAACGGGACCTTCAGACAGGAAGCAAAGAGTGGGAGTAAACGGGACCTTCAGACAGGAAGCAAAGAGTGGGAGTAAACAGGACCTTTTCAAAATGGCAGGCAGTGACTAGTGGGGTACCGCAAAGCTCAGTGCTGGGACCCCAGTTGTTTACAATATATATTAGTGATTTAGACGAGGGAATTAAATGCAGCATCTCCAAGTTTGCAGATGACACGAAGCTGGGCGGCGGTGTTAGCTGTGAGGAGGATGCTAAGAGGATGCAGGGTGACTTGGATAGGTTAGGTGAGTGGGCAAATTCATGGCACATGCAATTTAATGTGGATAAATGTGAGGTTAACCACTTTGGTTGCAAGAACGGGAAAACAGATTATTATCTGAACGGTGGCCGATTAGGGAAAGGGGAGATGCAATGAGACCTGGGTGTCATTGTACACCAGTCATTGAAGGTGGGCATGCAGGTACAGCAGGCGGTGAAAAAGGCAAATGGTATGTTGGCATTCATAGCAAAAGGATTTGAGTACAGGAGCAGGGAGGTTCTACCGCAGTTGTACAAGGCCTTGGTGAGACCGCACCTAGAGTATTGTGTACAGTTTTGATCCTCTAATCTGAGGAAAGACATTCTTGCCATAGAAGGAGTACAGAGAAGGTTCACCAGATTGATTCCTGGGATGGCAGGACTTTCATATGAAGAAAGACTGGATCGACTAGGCTTATACTCATTGGAATTTAGAAGATTGAGGAGGGATCTTATTGAAATGTATAAAATTCTAAAGGGATTGGACAGGCTAGATGCAGGAAGACTGTTTCCGATGTTGGGGAAGTCCAGAACGAGGGGTCACAGTTTAAGCATAAAGGGGGCCTTTTAGGACCGAGATGAGGAAAAACTTCTTCACACAGAGAGTGGTGAATCTGTGGAATTCTCTGCCACAGGAAACACTTGAGGCCAGTTCATTGGCTATATTTAAGAGGAAGTTAGATATGGCCCTTGTGGCTACAGGGATTGGGGGTATGGAGAGATAGCAGGTACAGGGTTCTGAGTTGGATGATCAGCCATGATCATACTAAATGGTGGTGCAGGCTCAAAGGGCTGAATGGCCTACTCCTGCACCTATTTTCTATGTTTCTGTGTTTACTCTTTGAAGTATTTTGGGGTTTTCACTTTTGCTCTGTGCTCATTCTGAAATCTAATGAAACAATAGATTTCTGACAGAATAGAAAAATTCAATGCTTTTTTTTATTGAACATGAGAAACGAATCTTCAGTTAAATACAGACAGAGGTTTTCATGTCACAAGTTTCTACAATCACTAATTCCTTAGTGTATATGTGAGTTCCGATGAAATAATATGTTTTCATGAGAAGCATAAACAGGAAGTTCTAGAAAAACTCAACAAATCACACAGCATCTATGGAAAGAGAAGCAGCCAAAATTTCAGATCTGTGGCTTTTGTCAGAGTTGGGAAAAAGAGAGACGCATGTAGCTTTGCAGCATGAGGGAAGATAGGTGGAGGGATGTGTAGAACAAAGGGAATGTCTATGATAGAATGAGAGTTGAAATGGCTTAATGGGGGCAGTCATTAGCGCATAGCTACTGCTTTTCGGTACAAAACATTTGGTATGTGAAATTCTTTTAATCGGATACTTTGAAATGACTGAACCTAATAGATAATTTTGCAAAATATGTTTTTTTCCCTAAGGAACTGCGTACTTGCTAGAGATTCAGTTGCAATGCTCTTTGAAGGAATGGTGAGAGATGAGTGCTGGTTGAAGGCTCCATATCTACAATTTTCCTTTTACTGTCAGCATTTTCAAAAATAGACATGATGGTGCTGAAATTTAAAGGGTGTGTGAGTGTGTTATTACTTGTGTAACCTGTCAGTTTTAGTGTGGTTGTGTGAAGTCCCTATCAATCTTAAGCCTAAGATGAAGAAACAGATCTAGACTGCAGGAGTATAGTCTCACAGGGTGCACACTTCCAACCTGTAAGGAAATATCATTGACATCCATCTGTTCAGAAAATCAATGCCAGAGAGTTCCCTCTGTGACAAGAGGCCCAAAAGGAATTTCTGCTTTTCTAACAAACTAAGAAAACTTCTTTTGGAATGTAAAAAAAATCCATGAAAGATCTACTTTATTGCAGTTCCTCTTGTAGCAGCCTTCACTTCCAGGTGTGAGATCCACTGAGACCCATGGCAAATGTAGAGGGCAGAATTCCTCAGGTAACCTGGAATTTCCACCTTGACCAATTGAGTTGAAGATCTGCCCACAAATTACTGGAATGTAGTAGGCCACAGTCAATGGGTAGAATTCTGATCTGAAAATTTGCTGGACTAAATTTTATGGTATAAAGACAGAAAGTGGTTATTCATTTCTGTCCAATCTCAGCAAAGCAAAAAACTGTGACTGCTAAAAAGGTGAAAAAATACTGGAAACACCAAGAAGCTCTGCCAGTGTCAGAGAAATGAGAGACAGTTTCATGTTGGTGACTTTTTTACGTCCATAACTTTAGGCCTAATATTTTGGATAGAAGAAAAAACCTGTTTCAGATGTTTCAAATTTACCTGTACTTTGATACCTTTCACTGATTCTCTCAAATTCCCTTTAGAGAAAATTAATGAATCTACTTCAAGCACAGTTTATGTTTTGGAACCTGTCACAGTTTTCCAACTATCTGAACCCTTCCCATCCACAACAGGCTGGTAGTCAAATACCTATCTTCATAATATTTTTGAAGCAATTTTTTTTCCCGTTGAAGTATATCTATCTGATTGCATTTCTGTAAAACAGTGTTAATGTCTTTTTTTCTTTCTACCACAAAATCACTTCCTGTTATCCCAACGGCATAAGATATTTTCTTCCAATTTATTCACCCGGCACTTGTGTTGTACGACCTGACTAGTCTGACCACGACTTCGCAGTCAGAGAGTCAAGGCATGTCATATCAGCTTTGTAAGGAACTTCAGTTTTGGAGATGATGCCCTGACATCTGATTTCCATCCATTCATGAATTCAAATCACATCAGATTGCTCATGATAATTAACCTGATAATATTTCTAACATTACTAAATTTGAGGCCTGAATGTTAAATCTATCTGTAACTCCTGGAATGCTTAAAGCAAACTCTGAATCATATGTAGATTTTGACAAGTAGCACGACCTCTGATTAACCCGCACTTCTGAATTGTTCTGTGTGCTCTTTATTTTCATCACGGTATTTGAGAATCCTGTTTACAATGCTAATGAGTCTGTCACTACTATTGTATTCATACTCATGACTTTCCTTCATAGATAACGCAGAAGATTAAAAAATCTGCTGAGGCTAGAAATGTAAATTGAAACCCAACTAGTTGGGTGGTATTGTTTCGGATTGAAAATCCCACCATTCCTTCAAATTTCTTTTATTTCCTTTTCAATTCCCAAAAAAGATCACCAATCTGAAATGTTAACTCTGAATTTTTACCCTCAGATGTGGCCTAACCTGTTGAATATCTACAGAATTTTCTGATTTATTTTAGTTGTTGCTGGGCCATTGCTTACAATCTTCCTCTCGTTCATTCTACCTTAATGATGTCCTGAACTGTAAATTCATCCAACATCATCAGACCTCAACCTACTGATTGTGTTTCTTGGGCTGTCTCTAATTGAGTGCTTCTGCCTACGTTGAATAGGGGCCTCCACGTTCCTCTTCACTCATGTGTGTTGTACATTCCATAAGCTCAGAAACTTCAAACTCAATTCAGTCCATTTCCAGATATTTCTAATCTTTCTCTGTGACTGTCTAGAACATTTCACAGAATAAATATTCATAAAGTAATGAAGCTCAAACAATCTCAAATATCACAGAGTTAACTGGATTCTGTATCAAACACCATTTCAGACAAAAGTTCTGTATTTACCCAGCTGTCTTCTAATTCTCCCATCTTGAACATCTATCTCTTACTTGTACAATCTGCTTCAACACTTTTGAAAGAATGGCTAGCATAGACACACCCTTTCCTGCTCTTAAAAACTTAGTCAGCTCAAATTCAGGATGTACACTGAGTGGTCACTTTATTAGTTAACCCCTGCATCTAACAAAGTGGCCACTGAGTTCATGTTCATGGTCTTCTGCTGCTGTCATCCACCCACTTCAAGTTTTGTCATGATGGGCATTCACAGATGCTCTTCTGCACACAACTGATGTAACACATGGTTATGTGAGTTACTGTCACCTTACTGTCAGCTCGAGCCAGTCTGGCCTTTCTCCTCAGACCTCTCTCATTAACAAAGTATTTTTGCCAACAGAACTACTGCTCACTGGAATATTTTATTTGTTTTTTGCACCACTATCTGTAAACTTTAGAGACTGTTGTGTGAAAATCCCAGAGCTTTTGAGAACCTCAAACCACCCTGTCTGGCACCAACAATTATTCGGCGGTCAAAGTCACTTAGATCACGTTTCTTCCCCATTCTGATGTTTGACGTGAACAGCAACTGTTCCTTTTGACTATATCTGCCTGCTTTTTTATGCATTTAGTTGCTGCCACATGATTGATTGATTAGATATTTGCATTAACAAGTAGGTGTACAGGTGTACCTAATAAAGAGGCCACTCAGTGTGTTTCTCTCAGCAATGGCCATTGGTAATACTCCACAATCTGCTGCAAGCTTTGTAGAATTGACACACACAAAATGGTGGAGGAACTCAGCAGGCCAGGCAGCATCCATGCCAAAGAATAAACAGTCACCATTTTGGGCTGACCAGAACTGAGAAGAATTGGAGAAGATACCAGAATCAGAATGTGGCGGTGGGGGAAAGAGACTAGCTGGAAGGTGATAGGTGAAGCCAGATGGGAGAGAAAGATCAAAGGCTGGAGAAGACAGAATCCGACAGGAGAAAGTGGACCAGAGGAGAAAGCAAAGGAGGAGGGGACCCAGGGGGAAATAATAGGCCGGTGAGAAGAGGTAAAAAGTCAGAGCAGGGAATAGAGGAGGGGGTGGGGGTGATTTGTTTAATGCTGACTGCTGAAGGAACTCAGCAGTTCCGGCAATATCTGTGGAGGAAACTACTTGATAGCCCCCTTTTCTTGAAGAAAAGTGAATAAAAGAGCTATTCAGACACAACGCACCACAAAACAATGTCTGATCCTACCCAATGTTCCTGATGGGAGCCTTTCCTGCAACCGAACCCATATTCAGCCACATGACATTAAAAGAGTTTCAGAGTAGGTGACGTCAAGACCTGACAGGCTCTCATCACACCAAAGCACTCTAACCAGTATAGAAATGGCACGATTCACCCTATATTTTATGTGTAAAGTATATGTTTCACCTGGAAGAATGATGTGATGTGGATGTAGTGTACCTGGACTTCCAGAAAGCTTTTGATAAAGTCCCACATAGGAGATTAGTGGGCAAAATTAGTGCACATGGTATTGGGGGCAGAGTACTGACATGGATTGAAAATTGGCTGGCTGACAGGAAACAAAGAGTAGCGATTAACGGGTCCCTTTCGGAATGGCAGGCTGTGACCAGTGGGGTACCGCAAGGTTTAGTGCTGGGATCGCAGCTGTTTACAATATACGTTAATGATTTAGATGAAGGGATTAAAAGTAACATTAGCAAATTTGCTGCTGACACAAAGCTGGGTGGCAGTGTGAAATGTCAGGAGGATGTTATGAGAATGTAGGGTGACTTGGACAGGCTAGGTGAGTGGGCAAATGTATGGCAGATGCAGTTTAATGTGGATAAATGTGAGGTTATCCACTTTGGTGGCAAGAACAGGAAGGCAGATTACTATCTAAATGGAGTCAAGTTAGGAAAAGGGGAAGTACAACGAAATCTAGGTGTTCTTGTACATCAGTCAATGAAAGCAAGCATGCAGGTAGAGCAGGCAGTGAAGAAAGCTAATGGCATGCTGGCTTTTATAACAAGAGGAATTGAGTATAGGAGTAAAGAGGTCCTTCTGCAGCTGTACAGGGCCCTGGTGAGACCCCACCTGGAGTATTGTGTGCAGTTTTTGTCTCCAAATTTGAGGAAGGACATTCTTGCTATTGAGGGAATGCAGCGTAGGTTCACAAGGTTAATTCACGGAATGGCGGGACTGTCATATGTTGAAAGATTGGAGTGACTGGGCTTGTATACACTGGAATTTAGAAGAATGAGAGGGGATCTGATTGAAACAATAGACAATAGACAATAGGTGCAGAAGTAGACCATTCGGCCCTTCGAGCCTGCACCGCCATTTTGAGATCATGGCTGATCATCTACTATCAATACCCAGTTCCTGCCTTGTCCCCATATCCCTTGATTCCCCTATCCATAAGATACCTATCTAGCTCCTTCTTGAAAGCATCCAGAGAATTGGCCTCCACTACCTTCCGAGGCAGTGCATTCCAGACCCCCACAACTCTCTGAGAGAAGAAGTGGAAGAAACATGTAAGATTATTAAGGGATTGGACACACTGGAGGCATGAAGCATGTTCCCATTGATGGGTGAGTCCAGAACTAGATGCCACAGTTTAAGAATAAGGGGTAGGCCATTTAGAACAGAGATGCGGAAAAACTTTTTCACCCAGAGAGTGGTGGATATGTGGAATGCTCTGCCCCAGAAGGCAGTGGAGGCCAAGTCACTGGATGCATTCAAGAGAGAGTTAGATAGAGCTCTTATAGATAGTGGGGTCAAGGGATATGGGGAGAGGGCAGGAATAGGGTACTGATTGTGTATGATCAGCCATGATCACAGTGAATGGCGGTGCTGGCTAGAAGGGCTGAATGGCCTACTCCTGCACCTACTGTCTATTGTCTATTGTGATTTCATAGCATTCAGAAAATGAATGCTAAAAATACCACTCTGTCTTTGAAAATTCTAATTTCTTTTAAAACCACAATTGCTTTTAACAACTATATTTCAGTAAGTGACTTTCAAATAGTGACGTGACTACAAAGTGTAAGCATTAGCTTTAAATAGCAAATCCGGCAACTATCACAATTTTGCCCATTCTATAATCTGCTTTATTCTAATTGAAGAGTGATGTGAGAAACAAAGGCTGTGTCCTATCTTTGAAGGAAATCTGCAGGTCTGTGGTGACTCATCAGTTTTGGATCATCCATTGGCCACAGTTATGAGCAGATATGAAGTGTGTAGAAAATTAAAGGAACTGAAAATCAGTTTGGGACCACAAGGGTGCTTGTTGATGGCTGGGGACAGACTGGAATTCATAGTTGCTTAGAAGGTATATGCAGCCACTTGTCTGTCCTCTATATTGAGGTCCAAATTGCCTGGGGTGGGAGAATACAAAAATATTAGCAATAATGAGTGATAAAATAAAACAAATTGAATTAATTTTGTATCCAATTTTTACACTTTGTGCCTTTCTCAAGAAAGACAGAGATAAAAGAAATGTAATGCCTTGATGGAATTGAACTTTAGTAAAATCAATGGTAGACAATATTCCTGTTAATTTAGTAGTTCTTTATGCTTCATGATGGAAGCAATTTTAAGGGAAAAAGCAAATACTCATTAGGAACTGAATATTATTTACTGTGTGTTTAATGCTAAGGCTAGTAAGTCTTCCCATTTTTTCACTAGTGACCAGTGAATGCTTCAGCACCATTTCAATAACCTTATCTACTGAACAACTAAAAATAATTCAAATTCTGGAAACCTGAAATAAAAACAGAAAGTAATGGTAGAGATGAATTGTTTTGATGTAAGACTTTTTTAAGCCGTGGACCCTAATCATTAACTGACGGGTGGGAAGATAGAGCCAGAGAAAGACGTGAGATTACGGTGAGAGATTGAGCATGTGTCCATAGTATTGAGGAGTAACCAGAGAAGTCTGTGATAGGTCAGACTCATGGCCTCAGCTCTGATAGGTTTAGTTTCTAACCAAAACATTCATTTCCTTGTAGTGATCATAGTTTTGGTGATGGAGTAATTTTTCTTCACAGCCAGTGGCAATGGCAATGGAAAAGGTGTAAGTTTGTAATTGGGAAAGGATTCCTCTCAACGTCCGTGCGTGGCTGGATGTTTAGGGTGGTATGCACTTACTGGGGTCTCTGCAAACTGGGAGACTTCTCCTCTCTATTACATTTTCAATGTTTCCCTACTTCTTAGATATTTGGCTAGCCTATTTACATCTCAGCTGGACCAATTCTACTTTCCTGTACATGTCATTTTGCTGTTCCTTCACTCCATTCAGTCATGTTCCATCATTACCTCAGTCACTTAATTCCTCCTGCCCTCTAACCAATCATAGACCTTCCCTTTTTGAAGATGAAGTACAGCTTTGCAGCAAATACAAACCTATCCTTTCTCCAGATGTGCAGTTGCTATGAAGCTATACCTCACCAGTTCTTTTCATTCCCAAAGGAAGATCTTCACAATGAAATACTGACGGCTGAAGCAGTTTATTGCTCAAGAATGGAGCTAAGGTACTTCAATGTGAGAAGGAGAATGTAGGCTTCAGTTTTAAACAAAACTGATTCATTGTTCAGGAAAGAAATTATTTAAATCCTACCAGGTAATAGAGGATTCAATTTTTGAAGCATTTAAAAGTCTTTTGAATAATGAAGGAAACTAATCTTATGTATTCATAATTATATGTCTTCTTTGCCTTGGAAAAACATTGAAAAACATATCCATATTGGTGAGGGCTTTTCCCACTTGCAGTAATTCATAATTCTTTATCTTTTAAGATATGATAAAATACACTGGAAGAACGTAATTTTCATTTTTGCAAATACTGACTTGGGTCATTTATATATCAATATATGAATTGCCCATAACAACTACATATTGAACACACATCTTTTTTAAAAAAAATAGAACAAATACATTTAAATACTAATTTTATTTTCCATGACTATGTTGGTCCAGATAAAGTTGAAGTACCTTTTCATTATAAATAGCTTGTAAGTAAAAATAAGCCTAAGGAATCCATGTGGATCAGGGTTTTATCTGCATGGATCCAGTACAATTTGAATCACCTGCTGAGCAGATTCCGTGCCTTGGAACTCTCCACTTTCTTGACATGAAGGAAGTAAATCATAAGATTATTTTTTTTTTTGTGTGGGGAAAGATTCTCTGAAATGGAGTAATATGAGTCCTTCCAGCTCTGGGATCTTGCATCATCGAAGTGGTGCATTCCAGCCACTCACCTCCATCCCACTACACCTGCTCCCCAGTTCGTAAGTCCCCATAGCCTTCAGCTCCATCTTCTCAAGGGACCAGCTAGACGCGAGGCACATTTGCACGTAAAGTCCACTCTTCGGAATGAACAAAACCTCAGGCGACCAACACAATATCATAAAATTAAGGTAGCAATGAAGGACATCATTCAGCCCATCAATTCTGTAAAGGCTCCTTTGTGGAGCAATCCGGTTAGTCCCACTTAGTGTTTTGTTTTCCATGTACTGCAGTTACTTTTCTCCCTTTCTCCATGACTTGGCTGACCAATTCTATACTGAAAAGAACTATTGATTCTGTATTCTCAATACTATGAGGCAGTCCATTTGGAATTCAAGTACTTGTGTGAAGAAGATTCACTCAGGTTCCGCAGTTCATCATTATTAACAGGTAAACTGCCTGGGTGTTAGAATGCATCCCTTAACACCATTGTGTCCGATTAACCAATAAAGTATGTTCAAGAAATAACAATATCTGCCTTCTCTGAAATTAACTACTTAAAAAAGGTAAACACAAATCATCCCTTTGTACTGACCTCTGGTGCTGTAGAATTTTAATATTAAATGAAGCCAATGAAATGACGATCAATTTCTATGTCATTATGACTATACCAACAAAATAATCATGTAAATGATACCAATTACATTTTAACTCTGTTTTTACTAATGAAAAGATCAGATTCAATACGCTGTGATCAGCAATTCATGTCACATCTCCCAGCCTGACGGATGCTAGAATTATTAAAGCTTTTCTCTGTTTTACACTGATTGCCACCTTTGCCATAAATTACTTTTACATATGTCATCTTTCATGCATGAAAACAGAGGGTCACACTCCCAAAAATGTCTAAATCTGAGGCACATTGTGCATTTTTTGTTAAGCAATTATTACCATTCATGAATTAAATTAATTGCATGTTCACTATTATTCAGTCTACGTCTAGAATTTTGCAGTGATTTGAAGTACCTATGTACTAATTCCGCAATGTGAAATGTTCTCTCTAACAGTGAAAAGAAAAATGCATCAATAAATGGCAATTTAGATCATGCTGGGACTTTTGATTTTCAGAGATCTAAAAGAAAACCCTGACCTTTTATTAAGCTTTGACATTTCCTTTTAAATCTTCAGTTCATTAATCGGATTAGATTTAATTGAAAATGTAGGGCTTTTTGTAACCTTTTAGAAATGATTTTATCCCACTTAATGATTTCCAATTTAAATAAAATGTTCATATTTTATAAGAAATAAAATAGAGACTGACAAGCATATTTTATACATATATTTCAGACCATTAGTAAATACAAGTTTCTATTGTAAAATAATGGATTTACAATCTAAATCACAATTTCTTGCAAAGGTATAATTCAAGTAAGTGTTAGCACAGTAAGGCAATGTTATATGTGAAGGCTCTTTTGCAGAGACACTCTTCCCAATCAGATAAAAATGTGCACTCACCTGGCAAACCTAAGCAGAGAAGAAAACTGTAGTAGATAACACGCACATATCCTAAACCACAGCCGTACAGCTTTCCATCGTGGGAGAGTAGAGTACTGTTGATGGTGAAAATGTGATTGTGCTCCATGGACTTTTCTTGTCAGCTGGCTCAGACTGAAGAAGAACATAGACAATGAGTGCCGGCACTTTCGCTCAGCTTCTGTATCCAGCCTCAACCTCTATCCTTCAGCACATGTTTATCTTTGGATTCTTCCACCTGCTGCTTGCTGCTAGTGTGGCATAATTAGGAGAAAGTGCAATGGTTTAGCTGTCTCACTCTTAAGGGAACTGCATTGAAGTGTCATTAAAGAAGGCAAATTAATAAATTAAAATTTGATGATGTATAGTCACTTGGCAGCATCTCTGGAGTATAATTCATACAGTGCTGAAGCAGTACCTCCTCATCTTAACTGGTTTGCTTCTTAGTAAGCTACACAGTACAGTAATTGGAATACGGGTTGTGGTTTAAAAACAGTTCATTCATTTCCTCTGCTGCTACAAATGCTTTTAACTGAAGCACTTACCTTAAGGCAGTGAAGTAGGCACTGAATGTTTATAAGAAAATAACCATTTTCCTTAAAACAAGTGAAATGAAATAAATCTTTCTGAAGATTGTAGGGCTATTATACATTGCCTACAGCAACAGTAGACTTCTATCAAGTGTCATTCTCACTGTGTCTTGCCTATCCACGTGACAAATGGTTTGAGAATGGTAAGCATGAAAGATTACAATGACGTACAACAGAGGCACGTTGCAGCTGCAGATAATAAACTATATGCTTGTTTGCACAATTTCTGTGGCCACGACATATAGAATAATTAAGAGTAGTCACAGCATTCTTTGGCCCTGATTTATACTTAAGACTGGAATAAATGGCAGAATCAACATGAGTTAGATGGATCAAAAGTTCTTAACTTTATTTTTAAAAATATGAATTTTGTCACTACAGAAATATTCTGGAAATGGAATTGGCAGTTCTCATCCCACCACGCTTACCCTCTCAATGTTTGACAGTAAATGTGTAATGGAAGGAAAGAGGCATCTATTTTGTGCCCTTGTGTTATGTGGATTCTCACTTGTGATGGTTTTGTGACAGTAATGTGGGGCTGAACCTGTCTCTGATTTTTGTAACATCTTCTTTTAATGTAAATCATTAAGCTGAGTGTTAGGACTGGTTTTCAACCTCTGTGCAGATACTAATGTAGAAACATGGAGTTAGGTATTTTGGGGATAAAAGGGATTTTTTTTCTCTCTCTGCGGTTTTGATTTCCTAGCAACATTGTACAAATAGAAGCTTCTAAGATTTATGGATTTTTGAGTATAACATTTTGTTGGCAGTAGGCAGTTGAAGTCTGGCAGAGTACTTCATCAGCAGCAATAAATCTTTAAAGTGTTTCAGGTAGCTAATTGTCTGCTCAACTGGTATAAAGTTCATTAGTTCTGATGTGGCGTGCACATGCTATTGCTGACAATGCTTCAGTGTCAGCTAGAAAAATTCTGACTTTTACTGAGGAGTCCCTATATGAACTAGTAACTTCTGCTGCAAGGGAAAAATGAAAAGAAGATATACATGCTTCCTAATCATGCTTTATATCCCTTTCAAGACTTCCTAAAGAAATAGGGCCATTTTTACAACGCAGGAAATACAGCAGTCAGTTTTCATACAACAATCTCCTGCAAGCAACAACATGGTAACAAATAGAAATTATGCTATAGCGATGTTGAATGAGGTCAGAATACTCAGCTTAACTTGCCTGTTCTTGGAAACAGTTCCATGAAATATCTGTGATCATTTGAGCAAGCACAAAGTTAACAGCTCACTCAAAAGTTCCCAATTATGTGTATCATATGTTCCACTCTGTTGAAAAATTGTCACTTTGAATAGGTCAATAGGGTGACAAGGTGGGAATAAAAACAAGCAGAAACACTGCAGAAGGTGGAAATTCTCAATAAAACAACTGCTGGGAAAACTCAGCAGGTCAGTCTGCATCTGTAAGAAAATAAACCGTGTGAATGTTTAAGGTTAAAGATCCTTCGTCTGGGGGAATGAACCATTTACATATTGAACTACATGTCAGCTACTCGATAGAATGAGATATTTGACTTAAAGGAAAACACAAAGGTACAATTTTGACATTATTTACTCTAAACATGTTTTATTTACTCTATACATATGTCCTGTGATCCTCCTATGTAATAACATATAATCACTTGGTTGTGATGTACAGTTATGCAAATCAAGAAGGGGGAGATAAGTGTAATTCCGGGTTGAAACTCTGCATACCGCCATAACCACAGTCTCCCTACCCCCCCATCGCCCACCAGCCTCTCTCCATCTGCTTCTGCCTAGTAACTACCAGCCTCCATTTCACCAACAGCCACCCCTGCCCTGTACTACTATACACTGGCACTCTTTACTCTTCCCTCGCTGAGGTCTTGATCCAAAATGTCGATTTACTCCTTTTGCCTCCCGAGATTGTGATTTATCCGCTTAGTCTTCCAGCGTTCTATTTTCTGGTTGGGTGCAGTCTTGCCGGCTTGTGTGTGGGAATGTCCAGGCCAGTTGCTGCAGAGCTGTCCATATTTGTTAGCACCATGTGGCCTCAGCTGTAAGTGTGCATCAATCTGTATTTATGCAATTGTTTCAAAGCAGAACAAATGCCCAATGCTCGCCATTTCTGTATTATCAGAAATACAGTATAGCGAGTCGTGGAATTTGTTAACAAATATAGAATACTTGGTCTTAAAAAGTAGATTTCCAATGAGATGTTAAACAAACATTGGGAAGGTGAGAGTGCACTAGAATCAGGGTTATTATCTCTGTCTACAAGTGCTAAATTTGTTGTTTTGTGGTCGTAGTACAATGCAAAGACATAAATCATTATAAATTACAGAATAAATAAATGGTGCCAAAGAAAAGGAATAACAAAGTAATGTTCATGAAACATTTAGAAATCTGGTGCTGGAGGGGAAGAAGCTGTTCCTAAATTATTGAACCTCCCCATTGACAGTAACATGATGGGGTCATGTTCTGGATGGTGAGGGTCCTCAGTGATGGATGCTGCCTTCTTAAAGCACTGTCTGTAGAAGAGATCATTGATGGTGGGGAGGGTGGTGCCATTATGGAGTCTGCTCAGTCTCCAACCCTCAGCAGCCTCTTGTGACCTAGTGCTTTGGAGTCTCTGTGCCGGGCTCTGTGAGGAGTATGGAGAGTGAATTCTAAACCTGGGCCGTTGCAGAAACCTGAGACAAAGAGGATGGCATGAGTATGGCGGGAGGGGAGAAAACACATGTATGGTGCAGAGGCTTTGCAGACTTAAGAGGGGATTGCAGAGGTAAGGAGTTTTACAAAATTAGGGGAAGGGAAAAGGGTGGATTCTGTGCAGGGCTGGGCTTTAAGCCATGATGAAAATAGCACAGAATCCTTGCATTTATAAAGCAGCTTTTTAACAGGATGATTCAAATCTTTAATATCTTTATTGTTCCCTTTCAGGGTTCCTTTGAAGACCCTGACCTGGAGTTACACGCTGACTTTGGTTCTTTGTGGGAATGGGACTCGCCCTCGGGGGTTTCAGGACCGGCCGTTGTTCAGCACGCCAAGGGCTTGACGTGAGAGTCCGGCTTGAATTCGGAAGCCTAAGATCTCGGGGCTCTGGGGACGGGTGGATCGAGGGTTGGTGTCACAACAGGAGACCCGTGTGTTGTCGGGGGAGTTGTGATATCTGCTGTGGGCCTGAAGACCTAAGATCTTTGTGATCTTCAGGCACAGAGCTCGAAAAAAGTGATGTAACGGACTTCTTAACATTGTAAACCAGTGAGTTGTTTGTTATAAATGGAGACACCTTTTTCTCCATTATTAAGGAGAGAGAGAATCTGTGGTATGTTGAATGCTGGGTGTAACATGAAGTCTTTGGGGTAACTGCAAGTCTGTGTCTTTGCTATTGCTTTGCTCATGCTTGAGTGCTTGCTTTTTTGGGTGGTGGCGGGAGGGGGGCATTGTTGTTCACTACCGCTTATGCAGAAGGGGAGTGGAGCTGGGGGGGGGACTTTTGGGTTCTTACGTTTATCTGTCATTCATTCTTTGGGACACCTCTGTTTTTGTGGATGTTTGCAAAGAAAAAGCATTTCAGGATGTATATTGTATACATTTCTCTGACATTAAATTGGACCATTGAACCTTTGAAAGTGTGGTGCAGTCTTTGCTTTAACATGTGATGACAGATTTGGACAGGAATAAGATGTTGATCAAGTAGTCTATTTTTTATTACGTTGGCTGAAGGATAAATATCAGGCAGGACTAATTTCCCTGTTCTTTCATCCATAGAAAAAAAGTGTTACTGAGCCAGCTAAGAGAGAAGTTAGGACCTTGGTTAAGAGTTTGATTTGAAAAGAAATTTTTAGCAATGCTGTACTCTGTGATTACTGGCTTCAGTGCTCAGTTCTCTGGAGAAGGGTTAGACCATGCAGAGATTTGACTTGGAGATGAGAGAACTACCAAGTGAGTCCCAGCTGACACCACTATTAAATGTGAAGCACTGTAGGGAAGGGAAGATATACTAGTGGGATATGACTGTGGTGAACTATGTGCCTGTCTGGACACGCCCCCTGCTGACTGCTCCTGTGGCTCCTCCCACAGGCCCCTGTATAAAGGCGATCTGAGGCCTGACGCTCGGCCTCAGTCTCCAGGACATAGTATGATGGACACTCACTCCTGGTTCCTTCTTCCAGTCAATAAAAGCCGATATCTCGCCTTACGTCTCAGTGTGAGTTATTGATGGTGCATCAATGACACAGACAGCAAAAGTTTAGATGAGATAATGTTTACTAATTGTAACAGGTAGGACTCTGCCAGGAGAGTGAGTTACAATTGTTAAATTTGAAAATACTAAAAGTATAGGTGGGGGTTTTAGTATCAGATGAACTGAGCAGGACAGTGGGGATGATTACAGGGATAGTCTCACTCATTGGGAGCATATGAATTTGGAATCTCTGCTCTGCATCAATAAAAAATGTCAACATTGCAAAGATTCTGGTTCAATCTAAAACAGTGATAATTGGGGAATGAAGTTACTGATAATGGATAATAGTGTAATGTTTATGTCAGGGCAGTAATTACAGCTATTTTTTCATTTGTTCATAGAAAATTGGTTTTGTTGGCAAAGGCAGGAGTTAATTTCCATTGTTAATTGTTCTTGAACTGAGTGATTGGCTTGTGTTTGTTACTGTGGGTTTAGTATCACAAAACCTGAAGACTTACACTCATTGTTTTAGTAACAGCTTATTCCCCTCTGCCATCAGATTTATGAGTGATGCATGAACCCGAATTCCTCTTCAGCACTCTCTTTTGTAATTTATAGCAATTTTATGTCTTGCTCTGTACTGCTGTCACATAAAAACATATGTCGATGATTATAAACCTGATTCTGATTCTGATTCTGACATGGAGGTGAAATGAGGCAGGGACAGCAAATCCTCCTCACCTCCCCAGAGAACGTAAGTGAATAATAATCCAGCATTTCATTCATGATTACCATTCCAAATTATATTTAATTAACTCAATTTAAATGCATTCATTAAGATAATGGGATTTGAATTAGTTTTTCTAGGTCATCAGTTCAGACTATTTCCATTGCTACTAGTTGAATAATTTAACTATGCTATTCTCCAATTGGGTTTTCCATTGTTTACTAGGAAACAATTATGAGTTATAAAATGCTGACTATCAGATAATCAGAGCAACAACAGGGAGCAGTAGAGAGCACAAAAATCCTGGGCATTATAAGTGTTACTACATGGATATTTATCACTGGTCACTGGTCAAGCTAAATGCCCTAGACGTCAGGGAAGTCTTCAACTGGGCCAGCTTGAAGAATTTGCACCAACATGTTGCCTGCAGAACCAGAGGAGCCAACACACGCAATCACTAATATACACTTTAATAGGTACACCTGTACACCTGCTCATTAATGCAAATATCAAATCCACTAATCATGTGGCAGCATCTCAATGTATAAAAGCATTCAGACATGGTCAAGAGGTTCAATTGTTGTTCAGACCAAACATCAGAATGAGGAAGGAATACGTGACTTTGACCATGGAGGTATTATTGGTGCCAGATGGGGTGGTTTGAGTATCTTAGAAACTACTGATTTCCTTGGATTTTCACACACAATAGTTTCTAGAGGTTACAGAGAATGGTGCGAAAAATCAACATTCAGTGAGCAGCAATTCTGTGGGTGAAAATGCTTTGTTCACGAGAGAGGTCAGAGGAGGGTGGCCAGAATGGTTCAAGCTGACAGGAAGGCAAAGGTAACTCAAATGATCACGTGTTACAGCAGTAGTGTGTAGCAGAGCATTTCTGAATGCACAATACATCGAACATTGAAGAGAGTGGGTTCCAAGAGCAGAAGACTCAGTGGCCACTTTATTAGATACAGGAGGTACTTAATAAATTATCCACTGACTGTACGGCCATCAAGAATTCTCAGCTCACCTGTACTTTGACAAGTCTGATCACCTGCGTTTACTTCTACATGCTGCAGAGACTGGAAGACCCCAGGCCCACGGTGAGCACTGTGATCAAAGGAGGTGGAGGAACGTTTACAGGACTGCTTTGATTTGGTGGACTGGACCATATTCAAGGATTCATGTTCAGTTCTGAATAAGTATGCCACAACCCTCATCAACTTCATCAAGACCTCTGTGTGACTTTGAGAACATATTGAGTCTTCCCAAATCAGAATCAGTCTGCTGAGGGCTAGATTTGTGACACTCAAGAATCCAGAATCCTATAAGAAGTCTAGATATGATAGTGAAAAGGCAACTCTGAGTGAAGCTGGATGCAGATTCACGTACATGGCAGCTGTGACATGTTACTACTTTCTCTAAGGCAAGATCTAACAGCAGAAATGGCATTGATGTTTCATTCTCTGATGAGCTCAGCACCTTTTATGCACACTTTGAAATGGAAAATAACCACTACACCTGTACAAATCCCCACAGCATCTGGTGACCCTGTGATGACTCCCTATCCAGAGATCAGAATTGAGGTAATTTAAATCACGTGGCTGTGTGTTTGACGGGCCTTGGTTACATCAACTGAGTGAGGTGTTTTCTTGAGGCTATGAGCCATAGCTACATAGCAAGGAAAAATAACCTCTGGAGTCACTTTGGCATTTCAAATAATGTTAGTAGCTTTGGCTGCTGACGAATAATAGGAAAGCAAGCACCCATGGCTCTGATTCTGTTCCCTTCGGTACAAACTCTGTATATCAATGTAATTGTATTCTTTTTCCATAATGAATGGTGTACTATTCAGATTGGAGGGCATGTAAGGTCCTATGAGTGCAGTCAATTATTTCCTACGCTGATGATAATTCTACCTTGCAGCGGGGGTTCCATGCAACAACAGTAAAACCAAGAAACTGATTGTGAATTTCAGGAAAAAGTTGGGAGAACGCACACCAATCCTCACTGATGGCTGAATGGTGGAAAGGGTGAGCAGCTTCAAGTTCCTGAGTATCAACATTTCAGAAGGTCTATCCTGGACCTAGTGCACTGGTGCATTCATATCACTGACATGTTAGAGCTGCCAATATCATGGCAAGAATTTTACGCCTTTGCACAGCACTGTAGCCACAAAACAACATATTTCATGTCATATGTCAGTGATAATAAATTTGATTCTGAAATCAGCTCTTGTACTGTGCCTCAGAAATTTTCGAAGTAATTCCTTTATTTGGCTAGTTGTGAAAACTGAGAATTCTCTTCTTTGGAAAGTCATAGACAATCAGTGTTCTAGTTCAGAGGTCAGAGGATCTCTTAACACCAAATCAATCAAAAGATAATGGACATAGGGGACAATTGGATGGAAAATTAACTTGTGAAAATGAACTGCCTTGGAATTGTCTCAGAACTCTTATATATCTAGTATATTTGCTTAGAAGCATGTAAAAAAGTAAGAGTCTTATTAGTGTTTATCATATTTGCTACATATGTTATGGTATTAAATATGTTATGGTATTACATCTAAATTTTTGCTTTTGTGATATTATTATGAATACAGTAAGTAGATTCTCTTTCTTTGACTTGGTAGTAACGTGACCTGGTGACAATGCAGGAAGAACTAATGTCTTCTCCACCTTCCATGTCCTTGCCACTTTCACCTGCCACACAATATGACACTTAAGAGCAATTGGAGTCACCAGAACACAGACCACTGAACGAGTTCAATTCAGAGTGATTTAACTATCTGGCTGCATGGGGCCTGGAATGCCTTTGAGTTGTACTTTATAATCTGCATTTATTATTCAGCAAGTAAGCCTCACACCACTTGTATGCATAAGATTAAGTTAGTACCGAAATTGCAGATGTATATATTGATATATATTGATGAGCTGCAGTCCGAGCTTCAGACACTGCGACACATCAGGGAGGGGGAGAGTTACCTGGACTCTGTGTACCAGGAGATAGCCACAATTAATAGATTAACTAATGTAGATTGCAGTCAAGCACAGGATGGTGTGGCTATGAGTGAGGAAAGTAGGGGAATCCAGGAGGTAGGGCTGGAGGAGATGCAGGTCTTGCTCTTGTCCAACAGATTCGAGGTTTTAACTCCCTGTGAGGGCAGGAGTGGGGACTGTGGGGAGGATGAGCAACCTGCCCATAGCACCGTGGAGTGGGGGGGCCATTCCAGAGGGGGGAGTCAATAGAAATGTTGTAGTAATAGGGGACAGTATCGTCAGGGGGATAGATAGGGTTCTCTGCAACCGAGAGCGAGAGTTCCGAAGGCTATGTTGCCTGCCTGGTGCCAGGGGTAAGGACGTCTCTTCTGGGCTGGAGAGAAACTTGCAGTGGGAGGGCGAGGATCCAGTTGCCTTAGTACACGTCGGTACTAATGACATAGATAGGACAAGGAAGAAGGTTCTGTTACAGGAATATGAGCAGCTAGGGGTCAAATTAAAAAACAGAACCTCAAGGGTAATAATCTCTGGATTATTACCTGAGCCACAAGCAAATTTGGCTAGGTTAAATAAAATTAGGGAGTTAAACGCGTGGCTCAAAGACTGGTGTGGGAGAAGTGGGTTTTGCTTCTTGGGACACTGGCACCAGTACTGGGACAGGATAGAACTGTTTCAGAGGGACGGGCTTCACCTGAACCGGGCTGGGGTTAGTGTCCTGGCGAATCATATAACTAGGGCTGCAGAGAGGTCTTTAAACTAACTAGTGGGGGGGGGGGGCAGAGGATTCTAGAGAGCAAATAATTAAAAAGACAATGGAGAAGGTAATGGATGTAGGTAAAAGTGGAGGAGTAAAAAGACAGAGTGTGTCAGGAGGGGAAAGGATGTACGGAGACAAGCGTAAAGTTGTACAAAAGGAAAAGGTAGGAAATAAGTGTCAAACATATTTGAAACTCCTTTATTTGAATGCACGTAGTATTAGGAATAAAATTGATGAGTTGACGGTACAAATTAATTACGGATGGCTATGATATTGTGGCAATTATGGAAACATGGCTGCAGGGTGACCGGGACTGGGAATTAAACATACAAGGGTATTCGACAATTAGGAGAGACAGGCAAGAAGGAAAAGGAGGTGGGGTGGCTATGTTAATAAAGCAAGAAATCACTGCAATAAAGCGAAATGATATTGGCTCAAAGGATCAGGATAATGAAACAATTTGGGTAAAAATAAGAAATAGTAAAGGGAAAAAAACAGTGGTGGGAGTAGTCTATAGGCCTCCAAACAGCTGTGACTCAGTTGGTCGGAGCATAAATCAGGAAATAGTTGGGGCTTGTAATAAGGGAACAGCTATAATTATGGGGGATTTTATCTTTTAAATTGACTGAACTAATCAAGTCGGACACAGCAGCCTTGAAGGAGAGTTTATAGAGTGTATTCGGGATGGGTTCCTTGAACAATACGTTACTGAGCCGACAAGGGGGCAAGCAGTCTTAGATCTGGTCCTGTGTAATGAGACAGGACTAGTAAAAAATGTCCTAGTAAAGGATCCCCTTGGAATGAGTGACCATAACATGGTCGAATTCCATACTCAATTAGAGGATGAGAGGGTTGGATCTCAAACAAGCGTACTGAGCTTAAATAAAGGAGACTATGATGGTATGAGAGCAGAATTGCTTAAGATGGATTGGGAAAATAGATTAAAGGGTAGATCGGTACTTGATCAGTGGTGTATATTTAAGGAGTTATTTTACAACTATCAAGAAAAATATATTCCACTGAAGGAAAAAGGGTATAAAAGAAAAAATAGTTATCCATGGCTAAGTAAAGAAATAAAGCAAAGTATACGACTAAAAAGAAAGTTATATAAGGTAGCTAAATCTAGTGGAAAGATTGATGATCGAGAAGCTTTTGAAGATCAGCAGCAAATAGCAAAAAGATTGATTAAGAAGGGGAAGATAGATTATGAAAGTAAATTGATGAAAAACATAAAAGCAGATAGTAAGAGTTTTTATAGTTACATAAAAAGAAAAAGGGTGGCTAAAGTAAATGTTGGTCCCCTAGAAAATGAGACCGGAAAATTAATGATAGGGGACATGGAGATGGCGGTAACGCTGAACAAATATTTTGTATCAGTTTTTACAGTAGAGGACACTCAAAATATCCCAACACTGGATAAACAGGGGGCTCTAGGGGGAGAGAAGCTAACTATGATTCAAATCACCAAGGAAATGGTACTTGATAAATTAATGGGACTGAAGGTGGATAAATCCCCTGGACCGGATGGCTTGCATCCTAGGGTCTTAAGGGAAGTGGCGGTCGGGATTGTGGATGCATTAGTGATAATTTTTCAAAACTCGCTGGACTCGGCAATGGTCCCGGCAGATTGGAAAAATGCTAATGTAACTCCTTTATTTAAAAAGGGCAATAGACAGAAGGCTGGGAATTATAGGCCAGTTAGCCTAACATCTGTGGTTGGCAAAATGTTGGAATCGATAATTAAGGAAACAGTAACAGGGCATTTGGATAAACATAGCTTAATAGGACAAAGTCAGCATGGCTTTACAAAAGGGAAGTCATGTTTGACAAACTTGTTGGGGTTCTTTGAGGACATAACATATAGGGTAGATAAAGGGGAACCAATGGATGTGGTGTATTTGGACTTCCAAAAGGCATTTGACAAGGTGCCACACCAAAGATTATTACTTAAAGTAAAAAATCATGGGATTGGGGATAATATTCTGGCATGGGTGGAGGATTGGCTTTCTAACAGCAAACAGAGAGTTGGGATAAATGGTTTATTCTCAGACTGGCAGTTGGTGACTAGTGGTGTTCCGCAGGAGTCAGTGTTGGGACCCCAACTCTTTACAATCTATATTAATGATTTGGAGAAAGGGACTAAGTGCAACGTATCGAAGTTTGCTGATGACACAAAGATGGGAGGGAGTGTAATGAGTGCGGAGGACATTGAAACCCTGCAGGGGGACATAGATAGGCTGAGTGATTGGGCAGACATTTGGCAGATGAAATATAATACTGACAAGTGTGAGGTCTTGCACTTTGGCAGGAAAAATAATAGAGCAAGTTATTATCTAAATGGAGAGAAACTGGAAAGTGCTTCTGTGCAAAGGGATCTGGGGATCCTGGTGCAGGAAACACAAGAAGTTAGTATGCAAGTGCAGCAGGTGGTCAAGAAGGCCAATGGAATGCTGGCTTTTATTGCTAGGGGGATGGAGTATAAGAACAGGGAGGTCTTACTGCAGTCGTACCGGGTATTGGTGAGACCACACCTGGAGTACTGCGTGCAGTTCTGGTGTCCATATTTAAGAAAGGACGTACTGGCTCTCGAGGCAGTGCAGAGAAGGTTCACTAGGTTAATTCCGGGGATGGGTGGGTTGATGTATGATGAGAGGTTGAGTAGATTGGGACTCTACTCATTGGAGTTCTGAAGAATGAGAGGCGATCTTATTGAAACATATGAGAACGTGAAGGGGCTTGATCGGGTGGATGCGGGGAGAATGTTCCCAATGATGGGTGAAACTAGGACTAGGGGGCATAATCTTAAAATAAGGGGATGCCGTTCCAGGACTGAGATGAGGAGAAATTTCTTCACTCAGAGGGTAGTGGGGCTGTGGAATTTACTGCCCCAGAGAGCTGTGGAAGCTACAACACTCAGTAAATTCAAAACAGAGATAGACATTTTCCTGGATAAAAATGGCATTAGGGGATACGGTGAGCGAGCAGGTAAGTGGACATGAGGCTAGGTTTAGATCAGCCATGTGATCTCCTGGACCAGTTTTCGATAGCCTGGATGGGTCAGAGAGGAATTTTCCAGATTTTTTCTCCTCAATTGGCAAATCTTTTTTTTTTCCCCGGGTGATCACATGGGTTTGGACGGGATGAATAATAAAATAAAATGGGTGGCATGGTGCCCTGTTGGTTGGCACTGTTGGCTTGTGGGATTCGGTGAAAACTAGAGTTAAGACTGGATCAGCCATGATCTTGTTGAATGGCGGAGCAGGCTTGAGGAGCCGATTGGCCTACTCCTGCTCCTATCTCTTACGTTCTTATGTTCTTATACAATGTGAAATTTAGTGATTTCTTTAAAGTTAGTACAAAGATACTAACTTATACCACTTTCTATAACTGAATGTAACAAGTAATTATTCAAATTTAATTTTTTTTTATATTTTCTAATCCTCGAGATACTGTATTTAAATAATGCATGACACAATTTATCATTTCTTAATTGTTTTACTGTACTGAAGTGATGTGATGAATTATCTATATGATGCATTTCCTGAACTGAAGTGATTCATATTGAAGATAATTAAGTTCTGACTTTATTATAATTGTAGTTGATCTTTCCAGAACAAGGATATAAACAGGGTGCAAGAATAGTTAATTTGACAAAGATTCATTTGGATGATCAATAGCTCTGCTCATTTCCCTATTTTGATGGAAAGCAAATGTTCTGTTTGGAGTGGTCTTCTAATGATTAAAGTTAAGAATTTCATTATAACTTGGAACGCTGGCGTTTTTCACAGTGAGGATGCACTATGCTATCAAAAGAAAGGGCAGCTTATACCATATAAGCCATGATATTAGCAACTCCAATGTGTCAATGATCTGAAAAATGCTGTTGTTCAAAGATTTCTCACCAGTTCTTCAGGGAATGATTAGGAGTGGACATGATATAGTGTAGAAATACGCCCTCAATCATATGCTGTACACTGAATTGCAATGTAATTACACCAGCTGAAATTTCATTGTATTGACTACAATAGAGCTAGATTTCAGTACAGAGTATAATGTGCTAAGTATCTTTTTCATTTAGATAACCCAAATGTGGAAAAATTCTACCTTATTATATATTCTATTTGTTGTACTATGTGTGTCTTTTCCCTGAATCATCTGTTAATCTGCAAGCTGCAAGCGGAAGAACACTTCCAGCATCGGAATGACTGTCACAAGCTGTCAAGGTTTAAGTCTTTTCCAACTGTATAGTGGCAGACTGCAGTCAGGATTAACCTTCAGTGTACCGATGTAGCAGACCAATAGCTGGCACATTGTCTGTCAAAGGGCAAGGAAATCCCCCACACTGAGAGCTTCAGAGTGATATACAAGACCAGAAAAGACCAATTTGATTCATCTAGCCAATGTCAGTTCAGAAACTGAATACAAGCTTCACCATAATTTCCAGCAGCCAGCGGTAGGAACCCCCGCTGCAAGGTAGAATTATCATCAGCGTAGGAAATAATTGACTGTGCTCATAGGACCTTGAATGCCCTCCAGTCTGAATAGTACACCATTCATTATGGAAAAAGAATACAATTACATTGATATACAGAGTTTGTACCGAAGGGAACAGAATCAGAGACATGGGTGCTTGCTTTCCTATTATTCGTCGGCAGCCAAAGCTACTAACATTATTTGAAATGCCAAAGTGACTCCAGAGGTTATTTTTCCTTGCTATGTAGCTATGGCTCATAGCCTCAAGATAACACCTCACTCAGCTGATGTAACCAAGGCCCGTCAAACACATAGCCACGTGATTTAAATTACCTCAATTCTGACCTCTGGATAGGGACCTGATAAGCGGGACCAAGAGAGGCTGCAAACATTCCAGACCTCAGCACTGCAGTTCACAGGAGCTTTAACCTCCTTGGGCTTTATTTCATTAGTATCTGTTTAGTTTCATTCCCTAAATGGTGGAATGTTGCAGAAGGCTGCTAGGATTTTGCAAATGGAGGAATGATCTTGTTGATTCGTTTATTGAGATACAGCATGGAATAGGCCTTCCCGGCCCTTTGAGCCGTGTTGCTCAGCAACTCATGATTTAAAATGACCAATTGACCCATCAACCTGTCTTTGGAGTGTGGGAGGAAACTGGAACATCCAGAGGAAACCCAGGCAGTCATGGGGAAAATGTACAAATTCCTTACAGGCAGCGATGGGAAATGAACCTGGGGCACTTTGTACTGTAAACCGCTGTGCTATCCACTACACTACTGTGCTGCCCCCTGCAGCATTTAGAAGATAAAAGGGCTCAGCATTTACTCCTGAATCAGTAGGTAGTGGGAGACTTGGGGCAGTTTCAGGAAATCCTCAAAAAATGCTAATCTTTACTTGTGTTGGGGTCACATCCTTCCTCTGGATGGCCTGACAAATAAAGTTCAAACAGATGAAGTTGATCTCATAGTATTTTCTTTGCCTAGGACAAGGGTATTGATAATGCCAAATTAAACGAATTAAAATGCCTGCCCATTGGTTTTGCAGGCAGAGTCAAACACATTGCTTATATCTGTATCACCAAGCATTGGAACCGAAGTGTCATTGCTTGGACCAATCATGCATGTGCTATATTACGGGCTGGCTGTTACTGTCAGTTGCTTCCAAGTCAAAGCTGAAGGAAAAAAAACACATCAATGTACAGAAAGGACAGCAGGGAGGCAGAGGAAAAGATGAGCCAAGCACAACCAGAAAGTACTGTCTGCACAAGTGACTGCAGTCAACAGACAAGACTGAGCAGGTTGTATTCTCCATGACACGTCTCTCCTTGGTTAAAGGTCAAGAGCGCAAAGATGCACTCAGCAGCATCCTTTTACTCTAGATGCTACAGTATACACAATCCAGATCAGCTAGAATCCATTTGGTAAAGTATTGGTGTGTTTTTCCCTAAACAGCCACCACAAGCTTGCAGGAAAAAAAGCAAATTATTACATTACGTTCACCCTCTAATTTTTTGATCTCTACTCCCCAACATAAACTAGAAGTAACATTAAGGACATGTTGCCAGTGCTACCCAAAGGGATTATTCACTACTCATCTAACTGCTTTGTTATTTTACCACTGATTCACTTTCACAGATTCTTTGCAACTCGTTCTCAGTATTATTTTTGATTTGCATAATTTTGTCTTCTTTTGCACACTGCATTCAGATTCAGATTGAGATCCATTTCCTTATCACATGTACAGTGAAATCTGTGGTTTATGTTGGCAAGCAACATACCCAAGGATGTGCTGGGGTGGGGCTGCAAATGTTGCTACACCTTCCAACGCCAACATAGCATGCCCACAATGCTCGGCAGAACAAAACAGAACACAACAAGCAACACCTGCAAAACAAACCCCTTTCCTCCCTCCTACTCACCCACCCACACACACACAGACAGTACTCTTAGCCTAGGCCTCTGTGCCTTCAGTTTCCAGGCTTCAGTCATTGAGATGTCGATCTTTGGGCTTCGATCTTCAGTATTGACCCCTGGACTAGCTGATGATGGGACCCCAAATTCCAGGCCTCTGCCTCACTAGTTCTCATCCCTGTTGTTCACATGGACATCTGATTGCAGGACCCACTGACCTGACATACACAGATGTCCTTTGTCCCACGTCACTGCCCTTTGTGCACAGAGCAGACGCCTGGACTTTGGATCTCCTTTGTCACCCATCCACATACTGGCTCTAAGCACAGAGGGTAGGCCTAGACATTGGATCCATGTACTGGCCTTCGAGCACTAAGCGTAGGCCTAGACTTTGGATGCCCTTGGTAACCCATCCACGTACTGGCCTTCGAGCACAAAGTGGAGCAGCAAAACCAAGAACGCTGGTGTTTGACATTGGTTGTTGCTTCTATGTTGATTTTCATAAATTCTATTGTATTTCTTTATTTAGCTGTAAATGCATGCAAGAAGATGAATCTCAAGGTAGCATATGTAAACATATAGCATATGTACCTGATAATAAACTTACTTTGTGTGGTAACTTCTACTTTACAAAAAGACATCTCGACAACTTGATGGCCAAAGGAGCTTCTTTATCTGGGACGGCAAATGATATTTACAATACAGAGGCTTCCAGGTACCTCGTGCGGCCTGGGTGGAGGAACTATATACAATGCATACTGGGAGTAAAAAGAGCGGAAGTAAAAGCCAAAATAAAGACCCTGCCAATCCCGGATCCCACCTCTTACTACCAACAGCTTCCTGATTAGTATTAACTAATACTCACATTACAACACTTCTCCCCCTTTAAAATCCAACATTCCCCAAATATAGAAGAACTGGGAAATAAAAACAGTGGTATCACTAGCAACAGGTTACCAATACAAAAACAAAAACACCTAAAAAAAAATGGCAAATTCAACATTCAATGTAACAAAAAAAGAAACTATCCAATCAAAGATTCAGTCTGTCAGGAGGTTGGCAAGGGTGCTGTGATCTACACACTACCCCTGGTGACCCAGCAGGCGCCGCTGGTGAGGATGCTTTGGATGGATCTAGTGTTGGGGACACGAGAGGGGTCTGAGTATCCAATGAGAATGTCCATCCTCTTTCGGGGACTCTGCCCCCTCTGCCAGTGTCCCTCCCTCTAGCAAAGTCACTGGTGGACATGCTTTCCTGGTATGCATTAAGTGGCCATTGGTCCTTAACTGTTTTGGACTACTGAGCTTCTTTGAAATCGGTGGCAAGCTATTCTCAGCATTATTGGGGTAAACGGCATCTGCAGGTTTGCCACCTAGCTTGGAACACACTGAAGCAGGACCGTGGCTCAGAATAGACCCGATTGCAAATTTTTCATAGAGTCCCTTGTTGTAACTTGGAACTATCTGGAGTTCAACAGCAGGAAATCACAATGCTTTTCAGAAAACCTCTTGTGCTTGGACAAAGGTCTTGTCTGTTAAATCACAGTCATTGATTTTTATGATACATTCATTCTCCTGGAGAGGTTCTCTTTTCTTGAACGGCTGTTCTCTTCAATACCATGAATATTCAGGCCAAGGAATCTTCCGCTCAGCGTAGAGTTAAAAGGCATCACATGGATTCCCAGGGGGCCGTTGTCTCCAGAAAATTCTACTTTCTTTGTCAAATCACTTAGAGTGCTTTCTGAATGCTTGTCTGGTGGTCCTGGAGGCTCTGTTCTTACATCGTCGGTGGGTGCCCAGTTTGCTACTATTATGATTGGCTTCACATGCAGGTTCCTGTTAGCGGGATCATCAGGCTGAGATGCACCTTGCTGTAACTGTACAAGAGCTGGGTCATGGCTTTGCCGTGCTAGAAGTGGCGTGCTAGCTTTCAGTGCTGAGGGGGTAACTTCAATTGCTCCTGTAATAGGCTGTAATAAGCTGTGCTGCGAGTTCACTCTCAAATGTGTCTGGACTATGTCTGTCATTCACATTGCCACTGACGACTTCATCTGCACGCTACACCTCACGCTCTTCCGTCATGTGTGCATATTTAGATTCATGCCAATTGAGCCGGATTTTGCGAAGTCAACTGCAGCCCAGAAGACTGGGCCCACTGCCCTTAGCTATCACCAGCCTGGCTTCAGCCTTTTGGCCCCCAGCCGAAATATCCACATATAACACCCCTAAATGAGGTATGGGCTGACCCGTATAGGTCCTGAGTTGGAGCTTAGATGGTCTGATGGGAGGCAGGTTGGATCCCCTTGTCCTCTTGTAGGTCTCCTCACTAATGACCGATGCAGTAGCCCCTGAATCAATCTTGAACTTAATGTCCTTTCCCTTGACAGTGACTGTGGCATAATATGGTTCAGTTGGTCCCTCACCCCAAACACGTTGTTGACACACGCTGTCTCCTCGTCTGCTTCTCCTAGGTGTGTGGCTGTGAGTCTGCTGAGCTTTCCCCTGCCCAGGCTTAACCTTACCCTTTAAGCTCCTGCACCTTTTAATGAAATGTCCCTTCTTGCTACAAGCATGACAGTTAGTGTCTTTGAATTCACAAACATTTGCATAGTGCGTTTCTCCACACCGAAAACATTCCACCCACTTTACCTGTTTACCAGTCTCCCTCCTGACTTGGAGCACTGCCGTCGACTGCGACCCCCCATATCTTTTCTGGATATCCTTGGCGTTATTGGCAGCCATCTCCATGCCTTGAGCAATCTCTAGGGCTGTCTTGAAAGTCAACGGTGGGATTTCCCCCAACAAGCGGTGTTGTATGGCAACATTATTAATGCCACATACTAATCTGTCACGGAGCATGTCATCCAACACGGCTCTGAAATCGCAATGGTCCGCTAGCTGCTGAAGCTCAGCCACAAAATCACCCACAGACTGACCTGGCTTCCGGACGTGGCTGTGAAACTTGAACCGTTGAACTATCACTGAAGGCTTCGGATTGTGGTGGTTCCCCACGAGCTTGACCAGTTTGTCGTATGGAATTTCTCCCGGTTTCCACGGTGTAGCTAAGTTCTGTATCAGCTTGTACGTCTTTGCCCCCCACACACACTCAGGAGAATAGAGCGCTTCTTAGCCTCCTCAGTAATTCCATTAGCACAGAAAAAGTGGCCCAACCTTTCCTCGTACTCCGGCCACTCCTCGATTTGCTCGTCGAACACACCGACCGTTCTGAACACAGCCATCCGAACACAAGGCTCCTCGCCCGCTCACAGCTCCTGATCGAAAACGGGGCCGACCCGTCCACAAAACCCGTTTACCTCGTCACCAAAAATATGTGGTAACTTCTACTTTAAAAAAAGGACCACTCAACAATTTAATGACCAATTTAATGACCATCTTTACCTGGGACGGCAAATGATATTTACAAAACAGAGGCTCCCAGGTACCCCGTGCGGCCTGGGTGGAGGAACTATATACAATGCATAGTGGGAGTAAAAAGAACGGAAGTAAAGACCCCGCCAACCCCTGATCCCGCCTCTTGCTACCAATAGCTTCCCGATTAGTATTAACTAATACTCACATTACAACACTTTGAAATTTGAACATTGAATTTTGCTGCGATGATACTGGTGCTTGATGCTTTCTAAAGTTGTTTCAGTTGCAAGGAATAGAGTGACGGGAATAGCAAGCATTAATGCTGCAATTTAAGGCTAGTTATCCCCTGACATGTGCAATTTCATGGACTTCCCTCTTGAAACAAAGCATCAGCTGTTAATGAGCAGAATTCATGCAGATTCAGATAAGTTGGAAGGACCATTAGCAGGAAGTCAGTTCCACTCGAGGTGTTCAGGAAGCAGAGTCCCAGTGAAGGAAGCTCATGAGGTGGCTATGTGTCCATAAGGCCAGACATACTGATTTGCCATCAGTCACAAGATTTTAAAGCAGGACAAGGACTGTCAATCTGATCACTTTAGTGAATGTTGACATGGCTGTCTCCCATATGCCCACTCATTTTTCCCCACCTAATCCTTATGATGTCACTGAAGCACCTTATTCAAAGGGAAGAACCTGAATGCTTTGCTTTTTTTCTCACGGGAAGCAGGGAGTGTGCAGATCTTTACAAGGATAAGAGGCTTTCCTTCGAGCACAATGTTGCTAATTGATGGTTTTCGCTTGGATCACTGCCAAGGGTATTGGAATCACCTGGATTTTGCACAGGGGATCTAAGAGTGCAGTAGTCTCAAAGTGTATGAAAATAAGAAATAGGAGCAGGAGTATCCGGCCCATCGAGCCTGCCCCACCATTCAATAAGATCATGGCTGATCTGTCCGTAAACTCAGCTCCATCTACCTGCCTTTTCCCCATAACCCTTAATTCCCTTACTATGTAAAAACCTATATAACTGTTTCTTAAATATATTTAGTGAGGAAGCTTCAACTGCTTCCCTCAACTCAACTGGCAGAGAATTCCACAGATTCACCACTCTCTGGGAAAAGCAGTTTCTCCTCATCTCCATCCTAAATCTTCTCCCCTGAATCTTGAGGCAATGTCCCCTAGTTCTAGTCTCACCTACCAATGGAAACAACTTTCCTACTTCTATCTTATCTATCCCTTTCAAAATTTTGTATGTTTCTATAAGATCCCCTCTCATTTTTCTGAATTCCAGAGAGTAGGGTCCCAAGCGACTCAATCTCTCCTCACAGTTTAACCCCTTCATCCCTGGAATCAACCTGGTGAACCTCCTCTGCACTGCCTCCAAAGCCAGTATATCCTTCCTCAGGTATGGAGACCAGAACTGCGCACAGTACTCTAGGTGTGGCCTCACCAGTACCCTGTATAGTTGCAGCATGACCTCCCTGCTCTTGAATACAATCCCTCTAGCAATGGAGGCCAACATTCCGTTTGCCTTCTTAGTAAACTGTTGTACCTGTAAGCCAATTTTTGCAATTTATGCACAATCACTCCCAAGTCCCTCTGCACAACAGCATGCTGCAATCTTTCACCATTTAAGTAATAATCTGCTCTTCTATTATTCCTTCCAAAGTGGATGATCTCGCATTTATCAACATTGTATTCCGTCTGCCAGACCTTGGCCCACTCACTTAACCTATCTATATCCCTCTGCAGACTCTCCACATCCTCTGCACAATTTGCTTTTCCACTCATTCTGGTGTCATCAGCAAATTTTGCTACACTACATTCAGTCCTCTCTTCCAAATCATCAATGTAAATGGTAAACAGCTGTGGGCCTAGCACTGACCCTTGTGGCACCCCACTCACCACTGACTGCCAACTGGAGAAACACACATTTATACCAACTTTCTGCCTTCTATTGCTTAACCAAACCAATCCACTATCCATGCCAATACACATCCTTCAACTCCATGCATTCACATCTTATTTATAAGTCTCTTGTGCAGCACCTTATCGAAAGCCTTCTGGAAATCCAAGTATACGACATCCACCTGTTCCCCTCTATCCACTGCACTCATTATGTCCTCAAAGAACTCCAGTAAGCTGTCAAACAGAACCTGCCCTTTCTGAATCCATGCTACATCTGCCTAATCTTTCTAAGTGTTTCGCTATTTCTTCTTTAATGACAGCTTCAAGCATTTTCCCGACGTTAAGCTAGAGGGTGATGATTTCAGTGAGGAAGGTGATGGCTGAATATCAACAGGTGGGTATTTCTACTCTTTAATTCTCTAAATAAAAATTTAAGGTGATTGGAGGAAAGTATAGAGAGAATGTCAGAGGTAAATTCTTTACCTAGAGAGTCTAGAGCTCTTTGCCAGGGGTAGTAGTAGAGGCAGATATACCAGGGGCATTTAATAAATTATTGAATAGGCACATGAATGATAGAAAAATGGAGATTTATGTAGGAGGGGAGGGTTACATTGATGTTAGAGTAGGTTATAAGGTCAGTTCAACATCGTGGTCCAAAAGGCCTCTCCATCTTCTGAGTTCTAAAAGTAAATGTAAGAGCTTCCAGTTGTAGAAGGTTTTACTCTGAGTTGAGTAACTAGTTATTCCTTTTAATTTAAAGTGCTAAGGTAATTCAAGGATAATCTACAGCAAGGGAACTCAACCATAGTGTGGGAAGTGTGTCCAGATGCAGCTAATAACTGGCCCTATAATGCATCTGGAGTTGTGGATGAATTCAGAAAGGAACATGTTGAAGACATGGCACACAGTATGTTCACTGGACTGGTGGCTGTACAATTATTGGCTGCACATGCTGAAAAAGCACTGGGTGACTATCAGCTCGTGTCATCGGCGCCAGCAGGTTAGGCAGCAGAACCTGCAGCGGCTGATCACTTCTCGAAGTGATTTTTCTTTTCGGGGCGGGATGGTAGCGCTGTAGTTAGTGTAACACTGTTACTGCGACAGCAACCTAAGTTATATTCCGCCTCTGCCTGAAAGGAGTTTGTATGTTCTCCCTGTGATCTTGCGTGTTTCCACTGGGTGCTTCGGTTTCCTCCCCCAGTCCAAAGGTGTACAGGTTAGTAGGTTAAGTAATTGGACAGGATGGTCTCGGTGAGACAGATGGGCCTGTTACTGTCTTGTATCCCTAAATAAAAAATAAAGTAAAATTATATCATGTTTTGGATACTTTGGGGGTGAGGATGTGAGGGGAGAATAACTTTCTACAGGAAAGCAACAACAGTCAAGTTTGAGGCAACACGGTCGACTCTACTGCACAGGAAGGATATCATTCCTCTTTACCTTTGTCATTAGTAGCTATATGGACCATGATCTTTGTCCTTTTGCCTTCCAGTTTAGAGAGTAAAACTAGGTGATTCCTTCGGAAAAGTAGCAGCCAGGCTTTTTTTCATGACAGCAAATGTGATTCTCAAACAGCAATTTGCCTCTTTACTGCCAGGGCCAGAGATGCTTCAGATGCTTCAGAGGAAGGCAATTAGCCAAAGATCATAGTCCATATGGCTGCCAAAAACAGATACATGAAAAGGAGAATCAGATCCTGCAACACAAAAAGATCAAGAGCTGGGTCATGAATTACAGAACAGGATCTCTGACATAGTAATCCCTGATTTACTTCCAGTGCCACATGCTAATGAGATTAGGAATAGAAACATAGATCAAAAGAATGAAGGGATAGTGTGGGAGGGAGAACATTAGATTTTTGGATCAGTGTAACTGTTTGCAGGGAAGATGGAATCTGTACAACTAGTTACTCAGTGGTAATATGATCACCAAATTCTCTGCCAACTGGACAATCACCTCTAATCTGAATCAGGAATATAAATATCATGGCTACCAGGTATTCTGCGATGAATGAAATTAGGTATGTTTTGGTTTCCCAGGCTCTTCAAACAATCTGCAAAGTGTGTCTGGAAAGTGACGAAATGTGTTGTACTTGCAAGAATTAGCATAGCTCTATAAAAGACTAGATAACATCCAGGAAAAAAATGGGCGACTTAATTTGGCAGACAATCTTACTTTCAAACCCACATGAGGTCAAAAACATGGGGCCAAGAAGAACAAGGCCAACAGGCACACAAGACTGCCATGGATTCCCAAAGAGAGACATATAATTTTGTTTTGGAAACATGGCGCCATCTGTAACATCTCATAGCAAGAACGTTGGAGATTCCTACCCGAAAGCATTGCCTTAAGAATAGCGCTTACTGTAATCTTCTCAGAGATGTTTAGGATGGGCTGCAAAATGCTGATGTTGAATTAAATCCATCACCCACTAGAAGTGAGCAAACTACAGTAAAACTGATAATCTGGCATTCTCAGGTCTTGGTGCTGCTGCACTGGCAATGATTTCAGACAACAGTATTGGATGTTACTCCATTTAATACATATTTTTAGATGTGACAGTATCATAATAAATAACTTAGCAAGGCAGATAAGTTTAAAAGAATTATGGAAAATAGGACCCAGTGACTGGAAGGGAAGCTCAGGGACTGGATATTTGCTGAGTGTATTGTATGAATCAGGGCTTGGGAGTGGGACGGGAATGTAGGGATCTGGTGAGTTGGAAGTGTCATGGAAGCCCAAGGCCAGGTGATTGTAAAGGGAGTGCGGCAAACCTCATCTAGTAGGCCAGATAGTAAATTATCAGTCCTGATGAAGGCTCTTGGCCCCAAACCTTGACTGTTTACTCTTTTCCATAGATGCTCCCTGGCCTGCCCTGAGTTCGTCCAACATTTTCTGTGTGCTGCATAGGATTTTAAAATAGTCATTTAGTAGATTATCAGAGTTTTACAGAGCCACAGTTGTGATTTGAACAGTTTTCCCCTTGAGTTAGTTTGTGACAGGTATGTTCAATAATCTGCAAAAAAAAAAGCCACTCTCAGACTGGCTCAAATTTAGACATAATTTATACTTGGAGTACAGATTTCATCCAAAACAGAAATTCAACCTGTTCATTGCATTTTGATTTTGTAATAATTACCTGTACATCAATTTGCTTTTGATTATGTTACATATGTTTTCTTGTAGGTATAAGACACTGTGCTTTACCTCCCCAATGCATTTCACTGATGTCAGTGGATTCGAAGGCAGAATTCGTCATGTCGATGTGCCTATACCAAGCTAACAATAGAGGATGATTTTTTCAGGCCACAGGGCCTTCTACTTGCTAACTCTGTACTCCTTCCAGTCCATTGTCCTGTAGCTCACTGGAAAGCTACAGCCATAAATGGATTATGTATATTACAGTTTTCATATTACTGTGAATCATTATTAATTCTTCAAGTTTTGCCATGGTTACATTTTGTTATACAGGAAAATTACAATGAGCTGGTAAGGTTCTGTTAAACCAGGTGTGAATTTTGCAATGTTCCGAGGATACTGAACTTTTACCAGTAAAGCATTTACCTTTAATAGACTGAAGTGAGTTCTAATGTTACCATATTTTGTATCGGATAATAATCGAATTACTGACTCAATCCTGTTTGAGCTGTGTAGAAGGAAGATGCATCAGCAGGTTGTACAATATATGGATTGTACTAGGAACCCTAGCCCTGCATGAGCATCATCTGACCTTATTGTACTGGTGAAGGCAAAAGTGATGGGATATAAATACTGCATGTGGAGCATAGTCACTGATTGTTAGAATGGATCAGATGATTGTCAGATTGGAACAAAACAGAGTGTTCTAAAGACCACTCTTTAAAACTATTAGTACTTCCTGTATTTTGAAATGAAAATGTGTGAGCTTGTTTAGCAGGGATCTTTAAATTTCCTCCGGGAATGCTGGTGCTTGGTTGGCTTGCTGAATGTCAATACCTGTCCCTAGGGTTTTAATCCCCTGCTCTGGCTTTGAATAGAAAACTTCACAATCCCCAAGGTAGGAAATCCCAGAGCACATATGTTCAAAAAGTATAGCAAGAGTTGAAATGATGCAATATGAGGGAATGAATGGTGACACCATGGACCCCTTGGTTAATGGTATTGGCCCATGGCATAAAAAAGATCGGGGACCCATGTGTAAATCTCTACCATGATGTGTATTGTTCTCAGGGGAATTATAAAATATTGAATATCATGCCTTCATTAATTGCAACTTCACGCAATACTTCAAGCACACACTTCTATGTATCTGAAGTTAATAAAAATAGTCTAATTTTTACCACCACCCATTAGCAGCATGTGAAATTGTGTTTGGAAAGACATAACATGGAATAATATTTGGAATTCGGTACTTGTCCCACTTAAAGCTTATGTAAGCACCACAATGAGAATACTGTGATTCAGAATTTACAGGGACCAGCTGTTGATCAAATACACTGCATCTTTTTATGATGATATCGAGTTTAACAATAAGGATTAGTAAAGGAATCTGGGAAAAACACCCTTCTATGTCCTTTGTCTTTATGTTTACCTTGCCAACTGTATGTGGGCTGTAAGGATCAGATGAAGAATGCTTTAAGGAAGTACGAGATCAGACCTGAGGACCTGGAGGATGTTGCTGCTGACCGTAACACTTGGCGACAGCTGTGTAGCGATGGGGTATTCTGGAGATGGAAAGAACAACCAGAAGACAGCAGAAGAGAGCCAGGAGAAATGCAGCCATGGTTGCCATCACTACCATCACCAATACCACATAAACATGTCCCACCTGCAATAGAGCTTGTGGGTCGAGGATAGGACTGTACAGTCATCAAAGATCTCACCATTAAAGGAGTGGATATCGTCAACGGATTCCGATGGACAACCGAAGAAGAAGAATGTGGGCTACTAATTGTTCTATGTTTTCTGAGATTGGCCATACAAGACACTGTGCTCATCACATAGTGTAAAGGAAAAGAAATAGCGACAGAGAAATTGTGTGTAGAAAGAAAGTCATCGTTAGTGTAATTCATCCCCAAGAGGAAAGAAGTCGAGCTGGATTTAATTCTAGAGAAGAAAAAAGAGTGAGTAGATTATATAGCAATAACCATGATTCCTTTTTCATGCCAGTGGTGCATCGGGTGGCATTTTTGTCATAACCATAGCTCCTTGACTGTTTTTAAAAGGCCAACTTATTAGCTCAACACTCATCCCAGCACAGATGGAAAGCGTGCAAGGAGCCAGCTGGATTTGAACTTGTCCACAAAGTCCTGTGCTGGTGCCACTACACCACCTGCCAGCACATAGAGCAATAAGGCGAGGAGAACAGGGAGAACTGAACATAAGGCAATTAGGTTTAGAATAGTTATGACAAAGCACAAGGGCAAATTCAATGGATAAGTGCTAATTTCAGGAGATCAATTTTGAGGGGTTAAAGTCAAAGATTTACAGGTAAAACTGAAAATGAGCAAAGAAAATGGCAGGTCCAGGTGCAGACTAGAAACTGTCGTATAAAGTAGAAGTGAAAAACATCCAAATCCAGAGTTCTTTGAATAATCAACTTCTCTCAGGTTAATGCAAATCAAAAAGGTATCTTATGACAAATTTTAGATTCATAACTTGGTAGAGTATTACGATGGATAAACAAAGCATAAAAGAAAATGATAGAAAGAGATAAGAATGTATATTTGAATAGATTAATCTTTTATATTAAAAATAAAACATAAAATTGTAGGCAAAGAATGCCATTCTTTATGGTCCTAGTAGGAGATATCTTACTGGAAGCAGAAGGCATGACTAACATATTAATTTAACACTTTGCATTTATATTAGCTGAAGATGATGCTACCAATCTCTTTGAAGAAAGACGTAAAGCAGCAATCGAATAATGTGGCATCACCCAAGGTATGCAGTGAATCTCTCCCGACCCATTTGGTATGTGTGCCAGGTTCTCAGCAAGGTAAATTGAAATGACAGATGCTCTGATCACAATCTCAGACCTCCTCAGTCTTGAGAGAGACATCCGAGGATCTGGAGAATTGCATATGTTACCATGCTAGTCAAAAATCAGGGCAAAAGGGATAAACACAGTAATTATAAATACTACAACCTAATGTAGATGGGAAAAAGTACTTCTGGCACAAGAAGACAGGAGAAAATGAATTGATGGCTGTATAAATATGTGTTAATACTTAAAAATCTCCTTGAAGCGTCAGAGGATGAGAGTTGACCTGACAGAGATGTTTAAGATGATGATAGGCATTGATCTTGTGGATAGTCAGGGGCTCTTTCCCAGGGCTGAAATGGCTAACATGAGAGGGCACAGTTTTAAGGTGCTTGGAAGCAGGTACAGAGGAGATGTTGGGGGTAAGCTTTCTATGCTAAGAGTGGTGAGTGCATGGAATGGGCTGCCGGCAACGGTGGTGGAAGTAGGAAACGATAGGGTCTTTTAAGAGACTCCTGGATAGGTACATGGAGCTTAGAAAAATGGAGGGCTATGGGTAAAGCCTAGGTAAATTCTAAAGTAGGTACATGTTCAGCACAGCATTATGGGCTGAAGGGTTAGTATTGTGTTGTAAGTTTTCTATGTTTCAACGTTTCTAACAGTTCTAGAAGGATGTTGAGGCTTTTGAGAGGGTACAGAAACAATTTACCAGGATGCTATCTGGTTTAGAGTGTACATGCTATTATGAAACACTGGATAAACTTGGATTGTTTGCTCTGAAGTGGCAGAGGCTAAGGGAGAGGTGGCCAACCTATGGCACATGCGGCAAAAGTGACGCATTGGATGATTACAAGCGTTGCATTGCACCCAGTGATAATAATAAAAAAATAAGCCTACTCATGCAAAAAGTATTAAACAAAAACCGATTTATAGAAAAAAAATCTATAACAGGAATTCGAGTAGCTTAGAGCTAGAAATGGGTTTTACTGAGAATAAATCTAAAACTTAGCAATTATTTTTAGCGATTTTATTATTTCGTGCACATCTTTTGGCAATTGTTATCTTCTTCCACATTAATCTGTTTTCAATTTTAAAATATGTTCAATGAGTCAAAATAGGAAAGGAGGACTTCTGTTCTGCAGTCGTTCCATAACTGTTCAATACACGTTTGATCCTGAGGAGCCAGGCATCTGCACCAGCGGTGCGTCGCAGGTTTTTGCCAGTCAGTTTACAATTGACACCCGTGTGCTACGGAGTTGTGCTTTGTTCATCCTTTGTGAACATTTGCAGTTTTGTACTTTTTCGAAAACTAAGCCTTGTTTTTACCCATCACAGTGCAAAAGAAAATGAGCAAGAGGAAAGCAAAAAGTGATAGTAAGCGTGAATTCAATGAACAGTGGCAAAATGAGTTCTTATTTATAGTGGGTCCGTCACTGTTGTGCATTGTTTGTGAAAACACTTTCTTACATAATAGAAGACAGGATCTTAATCGACACTATAAAACACAACATCAGACTGAAATAGAAGGAAACTGAAGCTGGTGCTTGGGTCTGAGTTACGGAAAGAATATGTGATTAAGAAAAAGGAAGAAATCAAAAGAAGATAAAATATCACACACCAAATGCTGGTGGAACACAGCAGGCCAGGCAGCATCTATAGGGAGAAGAACTGTCAATGGTTCAGGCCGAGACCCTTCGTCAGGACAGATAAAATATATTTGTTAAAAGTCTCATTAAGGTAAGAAATGTTTATCTTGTTTTTATATTAAATCAATATATCATGTGGAAATGCTAAATATGTCTATATTAACATATTTTTACAAGAATTGAGTGGGGGTACAAGAGTTATATGGTGCATCTGAACTCGTGTGTGAAAAAGTTGACTCATGGAATGTAAAAGGTTGGCCACCCCTGGGCTAAGGGGAGATCATGATAAGGTAATGAGAGGCACGGATAGAGTGGACAGAGAGTATCTCTTTCCAAGGGTTGAAATCTCTAATACCAGGAGGTATGCCTTGAAGGTGAGAGGGGGCAGTTTCAGAGAGGACGTGAGTTTTTTACTCAGAGAGTGGTGGATGCCTAGAATACACTGCCTCGTGTGATGGTAGAGGAAAATACATTAGAGGCTTTTAACAGACGTTTAGATAAGCCAAGAATATAAGGAAGATGGAAGGATATGGGCAATGTGTAGGTAGGTGGGATTTTTTTTTGGTGTTTTTTATTTGCTTTTTAGCTGTTTTGGCTTAACTTTGTGGGCTGAATGACCTATTCCTGTGCTGTACTGTTCTATGTTCTAAGATATAATGAAAAATGTGGAAAAGGATTTAGGACTCAGAATGTATATAAGACTCCTGGTAGAGCAGCTACATAATAGATATATTAGTGAAATTGATACCTGAAGTATTAGAAAGGTAGAAGATTATATGAAATTAGCTAAGGGATAGAAAGTAAAGTATAGGTGGATATGTTAAGTGTTCTCAGGACTCATGGTGGAGCCTTTATAGATATATATGCAGGCCACCAATAAACATCTGAGATACGGTTCTTTGTGATGTATATTAATGGTCTGCATACAGATATATAAAGCATAATTTTGAAGCTTACAGAACTTAGTAACCACTATGGATGACAGCAATAGACTTTGGAAGGACACTGAGAACAGGCCCCATTTAACCTGGGTAACTGATTCATGGGTTAATAAAAAAATGAAGATTGGCGATAGAGTATTGAAGGGGACACAAGAACAGATACCTGTGGGAGTATATATCCAAGACTGTGGAGGTGGTAGGATAAAGTGAGAAATCTGTAAAGATAATCAGTAAAATATCCATCACTTTACTAACAGAGAAAAGAGTATCAAAGTAATGAAGTTTTGCCATGTGGTTAGATATCATCAAGAATATTGAGGTCAGTGTTGAACACTACAGTTTATGTAATCTCTTTCAGCCATACATCTCACCCCTCCCCACCCCCAGACATCAGTTTCCTCTTTGACGTTTCCAATTTTAAAGGCTCTAAGAATGCTGATCATATACTCAACTACCAAATCTCTGGGCTCTACATTCGCTTCCTAAACCTACTTCACTTTTCTCCAATACAGCTCTTCTTAAAAGCTACTACTTCAACTAGCTTTTTGTTATTTTTCTGAGTATTCCTTCATCCCTTTGTATAATACAACATTATCTTTTGTTTGATGACACTGCGATTTTGCAGCTTGTGAAGATTTACTAAGGTGAAGATGTCATAAGAATAAATCTTGTGTAAAACAGATAATAGTTCAATATTGTTTTTCAATTCTCTCTATATTTATTTGACTCAGAATAATTAGTGATGGAGTCTAGCCTATATTTGAGTCTGACCTCTGACATCTCTGACCTTAGAACAACATGCACATGATTTGAACATAGGTTGGAGGTCAAAACAAAAAATGAAATCTGCAGATGCAGGACATCTAAAACAAAAGCTGAATCTGTTGGAAGCACTTGGCAGATCAGACAGCATCTGTGGAAAGGAACAGTTAAGGATTCAGATCAAGGATACTTCATCTAACAGTCTGTGTTGTGTAAGTTACCTTGGACATTATAGAGAAGAGTTTCATTCAGTTGTGATTCACATAAAATTTTCACCTTTATACTTGCAAAGTCATAGAGGTATGGCCATGTCTTTAGAAATATTATTAATGCCAAATTAATTTTAATGTACTATATCTTTCCAATGTATTCTAACATTTTCACTTCCTGAAATAATAATAAGGTTTTGGTATGCCTAGCAGACATTCCTTCCTGTTTTCCTAGTTCTTTGATATTTGTTTTCTTTGAAGGCTGCTTTCTACTGAATGCATTACCTCAATCAACATTCTGTATACAACTAATTCAAACTCAGGCACTTCTGTGAAATCTACACATGGCACATCTACAAATGACTACAAGCTACACAGCAGAATTCATTGAAAATTATATGCAAGGACACAGAAATCCAATATTACAACTTTTGACATTTTTTGCACAAATTTCTCTCTTGTGTTTTGTTGGTTCAGCATTTTTAACTACTATGATAGCAATTTTATTAAGCTTGGATAAAATACAATAATCAAAAATGAAATTCAGCCAATTAACTCAACTATATTAATCTGTAAAGCCGGTATGCCAATGATAATTTCTAGTTCTGATGTCAATATTTATATCTTTGGAACAAATAGAAGACTGATATTTAACTATTAATAATTTTACAGAAAAGAGTTTAAGAGTCGCAAGGTAATGATGCAGCTCTATGAAACTCTGGTTAGGCCACACTTGGAGTTCTGTGTCCAGTTCTGGTCGCCTCATTATAGGAAGGATGATGAAACATTGGAAAGGGTACAGAGGAGATTTACCACGATGCTGCCTGGTTTAGAGAGTATGCATTATGGTCAGAGATTAAGGGAGCTAGGGCTTTACTCTTTGGAGAGAAGGAGGATGAGAGGAGACATGATAGAGGTGTACAAGATATTAAGAGGGATAGATAGAGTGGACAGCCGGTGCCTCTTCCTCAGGGCACCACTGCTCGATACAAGAGAACATGGCTTTAAGGTAAGGGGTGGAAAGTTCAATGGGGATACTAGAGGAAGGTGTTTTTACTCAGAGAGTAGTTGGTGCGTGGAATGCACTGCCTGAGTCAGTGGTAGAGGCAGATACACTAGTGAAGTTTAAGAGACTACTAGACAGGTATATAGATGAAAGTAGGGTGGGTGTTATATGGGAGGCAGGGTTTAAGGATTGGCACAGCATTGTGGGCCAAAGGGCCTGTAATGTGCTGTACTATTCTATGTTCTATGTTCTATCCATTGTGTTGAATAATCACTCCATCCACCATCAACACACCATGGTTGTATTATGTTTGATCTACAAGTCCCCCAGCTGCACCTCCACATAGTTTCCTTAACAATATCTCAGAGGCACATACACTTTAGTACTGAGAAGGATGAACGCTAAAAGATTACCTGCAAGTTTCCCTCCAAGTCACAAAACATTCTCCCCTCCAAATAGGTTTGTTATCTTTATTACATTCATACTGGTTGAATATCCTGAAGGACTACATAATAACAGCTTGGGAGTACTCTCACTATACATACTCATTAATGTGTTTACGTTGGTGGAAATTAACAATTAGCATTAAATCATGACTTTGCTGACAAAGGCCACACCCCATGAATTAAAAACAGAACTTTATATTGTACTTGTTTTCAGTACTCCTGCTTTAATGTACAGTGGATTTTGGTTTACTGAGGCCAGTACGTTTTGGCCCAAATAACCAAATTAACCAAATAACCAAATTAACCAATTAGCTCCCCTAATTAACCAAAGTTTCATAGAAATAATTTAAAAGTATAAAAAATACAAATTATCATTTGACTCAGTGACAATTTATGTATTTAAATGAAATACAGAACAAATTAGAACAGTACCGACCCCTCGACACTACTATACAACTGTGTACCAGTTCCTAATAGTTATGGATGGAGGAATTCATCCACCATGTTCTTATGATGGACTGTAAGTGAACAGAGTCAGTGCAGGCACCTGGTGCAGATAACGGATTGCCTTTGTACAATGCTCTAGATGATTACATCATCCAAATTCTTCATAATTCCTAACTTCTTGAAATTGTGAACTTGCTTCATTTTCTTTCCCGGCCATTTCTAACATCTTCAAGTGTGAATACTTGAAACTGAAGTGAACAAAACAGCTCTGAATTGTCTTCCTGCTTATTTTTTACCAACCATCAGTGACAAAAATCATTTGCCTTTTGAACACAAACACGTGTGACCGACACAATTTATAAACTGATCACTCTAAGCATGGAGCTATGTGTAATGGCCATGAAAGTGCACGGGACTGATGCGACTTACAAACTGCTCGGCAACGGTGTACTGCTGCAATTAAGTGGCATTGTGTCCCAAATGGATGATGGGAATTTTCTCAATGTAGTTTTTATTCTTGAAGAGCTGTCCCAAAAAGATGGCCACAGTGATTGACGAATGGTCCAATTAACCAGAATCCACTGTATTTATTTGTTATTTAGAGGTGCAACAGAAAACAGGACCTTCTAGCCCAATGAGCTGCACAAGCCAGCAACCACAGGACAATTTACAATGATTAATTAACTGGTACCTCTTTGGATTGAGGGAGGAAACCAAAGCACCTGGAGGAGACTCAAGTACTCATGGGAAGAACATGCAAATTTCTTACATACAGCATCAAAACTGAACTCCAATGCCCCAAGCTGTATAGCGTTGTGCTGGCTGCTACGTTACCATTATTTGAATTAGGCTACCTGGTTACCTGGGGAAAATCATATAGTCTGAGGTGAATAAGAACTCTGCACACAGATGGCACCAGAGGTCAGGAGTGAACCTGGAGCATTTACTGCTGTCTTGCAGCTTTCATCTTCTAAGTATTTCTTCAAATATGGTTAACTAGGACCTAGAAGATCTTTCGGAGGAGCAAGCATTACCAGGTGATTCTAGGTTGTATGAACGGTACCTTCTATGGATAGTTCAACAATTTGTTTGTGAAGTGAATTTTGACAACTGACATAAAAGCAGGACCCCCCCAGTACCTCCTCCACCCATTGGCATGTAACTTAATGGACAGAGAAGGATGTATCACCTTCCTAGTTCTTCCTGAAGAAGTACCTTTATCTACAAGATTAGGGAAAGTATTATAGCTTATGTTTTTCCTCATCCATCCAGCCTTACTTTAAGATTAGAGTTAGACAATACCCCATCGGCAGCAGTATGGAATATTCTATTACTCCTATAAAGCATTGAGCACAGGTACATTTTATCCAAGAGTCAAAACAAAGTGGGAAAAAAACTATAATTATCATTATTTCATTCCCTGGGAAACCCATCTTTAAAGAAATATGATGAGGCAATTTAATCAGAATTTCTGGTGGGTAGAGAAATAATGTCAACTGCTCATGAAATGATGCTATTGTGAACTCCAGCTTCTTTGCATCTTATTAGCCCGTGAAAACTATGGCAATCTTCTCTGCCAGGTATTCATTGTATGGTCTTGACCTTTTTTCATGATTAATAAGAGGCATATTATATCACTTTTAAATGGCTAAGTCTTCACAGTTCTAAAGGCTAGCAAGCGTTTTAGAGAAAATTTGTTTGCAGCACTTCTATATGCCAAAATGCAAAAAGTTCATAATGCTTACATGCATTTCATGGTGAAATATCACCCACTGGAAATCAAACTGGACCTGATACTTCCCAATGCCACTATCACTTCCCCACAATATTTTGTAAATGTTATAATGCCATCAGTGTGCCAGTTTACTTGATGATGAAAATGGGATCAAATTGCCATGCTTTAAGCCTGTGTGTGTGTGTATATATAAAATAAGAAATCTTATCAAGCTGAAAGTAGTAATACCTGCATAATTTAAATATTCAGGAAATAGTTCCACTTGTGCATGTTTATTATGTATATATTGCTCATAAAAAAACAAATTAAAATCAACGAACCAACAGATGTTGGAAAGCTGAAATAAAACCAGAAAATATTGGAAAGCTCGGCAGGTAAGACAATATCTGTGAGAAGAGATGCACTCAATAATTTGGGTCTATGATCCTTCTTCACAGACCTGAAACATTGACTGTTTCTCTTTCAACCAATGCTGCCCAACCTGCTGACTTTTTTCCAGCATTTTCTACATTTATCTTTCATAAAATGACAACATCTGCCTTGCTTGAGAAATTGTACACGTTTCTAGTAAATATTCTGTCCACTTGAAAAGTCAACCAAGCACTTTCGGTTGTTATTCACCTTGGTGTACATGCCTATTGCATTTCCTGCACATGAAGATATCATCAGTGGGCATAGCTAACTTCAGGTATTTGATTGGATCTAAATGTCATGATCTGCAAGATTTGAAATTTACTCTCAATAGAATAAAGTGACCACCTCCTGCTGAGAGTGCAGCATGACTGATTTAAAGTGGCCCCATTCTTAATAATTTCTCCCATTCCAATTAAATACTAAGTGACATTGACAGACTTTGTAAAGAGGCTTACAAGAGTCAATAAATATGGTTGTTAAACCTCTTGAACTGGGGAATGCTTTGGCTAAAGCTTTTCAAGGAATTCGGGGGGAAGCTGTAATCACAATGTACCATCAGGAATGAACATTTCAGAGAGATTCAAACCCACTCCACTCCAATTTCCCATCTATTGCCTTTTTTCCTTGATCTCCCTGCCTCCCCATACTTTGTTCTCCATGGGAACCAGCTACTCTACACTGGAATGAAGCAACTACCATCTAGTCAGGCTTTAAGGCTCTTAAAGAGGAATATAAACCATGATGACAACTTCTTGAAACAAGGATATTGTTCACTCATAAAAGGTAGAAATGTGTCCTGGAGCTAACATACCTTTGGAATTCTCAACATTAACCGAGGAACCCACAAAGTCCCATGACATATGTCGAATATGAACAAGGAAACTTCCTCCTGATTACCACATATAGGCATTGAACAATTGTTCCTCCATGTTTTATGGAACTTGGAAGAAACTATGAAAGTAACAAAATGACAAAAGGTTCTCTGAGTTGGGGAACTTCCATTACCGAGAGTATGTTGGTAGCAGCACCAAGTGAACAAGCTGACAGAAGCCTCAAGGACATGATCTATCATGTTGGGTCTGCAGTGGCAATGTCTGAGGCAATACAAAGGATAAATCGACTTGGCACTGCCCTTGCCGAGTGTCCTGTTGCAGATGCATCTCAAAGACAGCATTGGTGACAAAGTCACATCTTTACACTAAGGTTGCCATCGAGGATTTTGTGTGGCTTTACAATCATGCTAAATCTGGCTGCTGAGAAATCAGCATTTACAGTTGACCTGCTCAGTATTTTGAGTGCTTTCTATTTCTGTGGTCAGTCGTGATTCCACGAACTCCCCGAACCCGACCACAGCTGCTGCCAGTCGCAAGCCCGCACAGTGTTACTTCTGCGGACTTGAAAAGCACCCCCGAAAACTCTGCCCGGCCCGAGAAGCTACCTGCTCCAGCTGTGGGAAGAAGGGCCATTTCGCCAAGGTCTGTAAGTCTAAACCACGAGCAGGGTCGGGCAGCGCTGCGTGTGAGGCATGGGGGCTGCCATCTTGCCTGCCCGCCTCGTGCGAGGCATGGGGGCCGCCATCTTGCATGCCCAGATGGAGTTGGCCATCTTTGTCAGCGCCACCTCGCCCCGCCCCCTACCCACTGGTGCTTACCAGGCACCAAGAGGGCAGTTCAACTCTGGCCTCCATAACCCTCGACCAAAGCGCTCCACACCAGCTCGCCAGGTCAATGATGGACATCCTGGTGGAGGGGCACAGGACCAGCTGCTTGTTTGACACAGGCAGCACTGAGAGTTTTATTGGCCTGGACACAGTACAACGCTGCAGACTTGTGGCACGGCCGGTAAGCCAGAGGGTCACCTTGGCTTCTGGGTCACATTCCACAGACATCCGGGTGGGTTGTGTAGCAACATTGGTGGTCCAGGGCACAGAATATCGGAACTTTACACTACTGGTCATGCCTCAACTGTGCGTGCCTGTGCTATTGAGGCTGGACTTCCAGAGCCACCTCGAAAGTGTGACTATGCATATGATGGGCCCCTCCCACCACTCACTGTTAGGAATCCTTAGTTTTGTGGGACCTCGCCATATACCCCGCTACTGACCACACACACACACCAAACCACACACCCCACCCAGCACCATGCCGACAGCTTTGCTACTGACACCACTTGCAGCCTCTCCACCCTCAAGATCCCTCCCCCACCACTGTTCGCCAACCTGACCCCCAACTGTAAACCTGTGGCAACTAAAAGCAGGAGTTACAGCGCGAGGGACAGGGCCTTCATTCAGTCGGAGGTGCAGCGGCTGCTCTGGGAGGGGATCATTGAGCCAAGCTCAAGCCCTTGGAGGGCCCAGGTGGTTGTTGTTCGGACCGGGCAGAAAAATAGGATGGTCATGGACTATAGCCAGACCATCAATAGGTTCACATAGCTTGACGTGTACCCCCTACCACAACCAGATAGCTCAGTACAAGGTGTAGTCGACAATAGATCTGAAATCCGCTTATCACCAGCTCCCCAGCCACCCAGAGAACCGCCCCTACACCGCCTTCGAGGCGGGCGGCAGGCTCTATCACTTCCTGCGTGTCCCATTCGGTGTCTTAAATGGTGTCTCGGTCTTCCAGAGGGAAATAGACCGGATGGTGGCCAGTGCCAACTGAAGCCCACATTTCCCTATCTGGATAACATCACCATCTGTGGTCACGACTGGCCGGATCACAATGCCAACCTCCAACGATTTTTCCAAGCGGCCAAAGCCCTGAACCTTACTTATAATAGGGACAAGTGTGTGTTCGGAACCATCCGACTCGCTATCCTTGGGTATGTTGTGGAAAACGGGGTCATTGGCCCTGATCTTGATCCTGTTAGAACTCCCTCTTCCCACCACCCTCAGACGGTGCCTGGGCTTCTTTTCCTATTACGCCCAATGGGTCCCCCATTACGCAGACAAGGCCCACCCCCTGGTCAAGTCCACCACTTTTCCCCTCTCAGCCGAGGCCTGCGGGGCCTTCAGCCGCATTAAAGGGGACATTGCCAAAGCAACGGTGCATGCGGTGGATGAGACCATTCCCTTCCAAGTAGAGAGTGACGTCTCCGACTTCGCGCTGGCTGCTACCCTCAATCAGGCAGGCAGGCCAGTAGCATTCTTTTCTCGTACCCTTCAAGGCCCTGAAATTCGGCACTCCACGGTGGAGAAAGAAGCCCAGGCCATAATGGAAGCTATTAGGCACTGGAGGCACTATCTTGCTGGCAAAAGGTTCACCTTGCTGACCAACCAGCGCTCAGTTGTGTTCATGTTCAGCAACCAACAGCGGGGCAAAATCAAAAATGATAAAATTTTGCGGTGGAGAATAGAACTCTCCACCTACAACTATGATATCCTGTACCGGCCTGGAAGGCTCAATGAGTCCCCGATGCCCTATCCCGGGGAGCTTGTGCCAGCACACAGTTTGACCAGCTATACGCCCTCCACGCACACCTTTGCCATCTGGGGGTCACCCGATTTTACCATTTCGTGAAAATCCGGAACCTGCCATACTCCCTTGAAGACATCAGGACGATGATCAGTGTCGGCCAAGTCTGCGCTGAGTGCAAACCACACTTCTACCATCCTGAAAAGGCGCAACTTATCAAGGCCACCCGCCCCTTTGAGCGACTGAGTGTTGACTTTAAGGGCCCCCTTCCCTCCGCTGACTGCAATATCTACTTTCTCAATATTATCGACAAGTACTCACGGTTCCCCTTTGCCATCCCCTGCCCCAACACCACTACCACGTCTGTCATAAAAGCCCTGCGCCAGCTCTTCACTCTGTTCGGATATCCCTGCTATATCCACAGTGATAGAGGGTCCTCCTTTATGAGTGACGAGCTGCACTGGTACCTGCTGGCTAGGGGCATTGCTACTAGGCGGACCACGAGTTATAATCCCCGGGGAAATGGACAGGTGGAGAGGGAGAATGCCACAGTGTGGAAGGCCACACTTTTAGCCCTTAAGTCAAAAGGGTTGCCGGTCTCTCGATGGCAGGATGTCCTCCCTGAGGCACTCCACTCTATCCGCTCCCTGTTATGTACGTCCACCAATGCCACCCCTCACGAGCGCCTATTCTCTTTTCCCAGGAAGTCTGCCACTGGGACCACCCTACCAGCTTGACTGATGTCCCCAGGGCCAATGCTGCTCCGGAAACATGTGAGGAGCAATAAATACTCCCCGCTGGTCGAGAGGGTTCACCTTCTACATGTGAACCCCCAGTATGCTTACATGGTCTTACCTGATGGGTGGGAGGACACGGTCTCCGTCTGCGACCTGGCGCCCGCAGGTGCAGCAGACCACTACCCCGAACACTCCACGGTAACTATGAACCCTGTACCCGAGGTGACACCGTGCACACCGAGCCCTACACAGACTCCTCATGACACTCCTATACTGGGCGTCTCGCACGTGCATATACCAGGCGCCTCGCACACGCATGAGGGATCACTGATGCCTAGTGGGCTGACACCTCCAGTTAGGCCGGAACCAGCACAACCACCGTCTCCAGTGCAAGCACCACCGGCTCCTGTGCAATCACAGCCGGTGCTACGTAGATCGCAGCGACAGATTCGACCACCTGATAGACTTAACCTGTAAATATAGTTGTCAGAGACTTTGCCACATGGGGACTCTCTTTTAAAACAAAAGGGGGGGGGGTGAATGTGGTAAACTACATATACCTGTCTGGACACGCCCTCTGCTGACTGCTCCTGTGGCCCCTCCCACAGACCCCAGTATAAAGGCTATTGAGGCCTGAGCCCGGCTCAGTCTCCAGGAGGTAGTATGGTGGTCAACTACTGCTTGTTCTTTCTTCCAGTCAATAAGAACCGATATCTCGCCTTCACGTCTCAGAGAGAGAGCTATTGATGGTGCATCAATTTCTCAGATTTATTGAGGCTTAGTATGATATGTATTGCCTGTTGTAACGTTTTGTTTGTTTCATAACTGAGTCTGCAGGTTGTATAGATATTGAAAATGATCAGTCTATGTCTGTGACATAATATTAGAATTTCTATCATATGCTCAGTACATCCTCTTTCCCATCATACAGCATTTTGTACCTTTTAGCTTTAATCATCCCTCAGAAACTGATTGGAAAGCTGAGCCTACTGGGCCTGAACACCTCCCTCTGCAACTGGATCCTAGACTTCCTGACTCAGTCAGTCCAGATTGTGAGCAGCATCTCCAACACCATCACACTGAGCACAGGGCTGCGTGCTCAGTCCACTGCTGTTCACGCTGCTGACCCACGACTGTGCTGCAACACACAGCTCGAACCATATCATCAAGTTCGCCGATGACACGACCGTGGTGGGTCTCATCAGCAAGAACGACGAGTCAGCTTGCAGAGAGGAGGTGCAGCGGCTAATGGACTGGTGCAGAGCCAACAACCTGTCTCTTAATGTGAACAAGACAAAAGAGATGGTTGTTGACTTCAGGAGGGCATGGAGTGACCACTGCCCACTGAACATTGACGGCTCTTCGGTAGAGATCGTAAAGAGCACCAAATTTCTTGGTGTTCACCTGGCGGAGAATCTCGCCTGGTCCCTCAACACCAGCTTCACAGTAAAGAAAGCCGAGCAGTGTCTCTAGTTTCTGTGAAGGCTGAGGAAAGTCCATTTCCCACCCCCCATCCTCATCACATTCTACAGGGGTTGTATTGAGAGCGTCCTGAGCAGCTGCATCACTGCCTGGTTCAGAAATTGTACCATCTCAGATCGCAAGACCCTGCAGCAGATAGTGAGGTCAGCTGAGAAGATCATCAGGGTCTCTCTTCCTGCCATCATGGATGTTTACACTACACGCTGCATCCGCAAAGGAAACAGCATTATGAAGGACACCATGCACCCCTCATACAATCTCTTCTCCGTCCTGCCGTCTGGGAAAAGGCTCCGAAGCATTCGGGCTCTCACGATCGGACTATGTAACAGTTTCTTCCCCCAAGCTATCAGACTCCTCAATACCCAGAGCCGGGACTGACACCTTGCCCTATTGTCCTGTTTATTATTTATTGTACTGCCTGCACTCTTTTTGTGCACTTTATGCAGTCCTGTGTAGGTCTGTATTCTAGTGCAGCTTTCTCTGTGTTGTTTTTTTTTACATAGTTCAGTCTAGTTTTTGTACTGTGTCATGTAACACCATGGTCCTGAAAAACGTTGTCTCATTTTTACTATGCACTGTACCAGCAGTTATGGTCAAAATGACAGTATAAGTGACTTGACTTGATTTAAACTCATTTGTTTCATCTTCTTTATGTAAGTGAAAAGCAATCAATCTACTCTAAAGATGAAATCGATCCCTCATTTGTTTCAGACTGGCCATTGTAGGATCATCTTAAACTAAAAGACTTTCATGCCTATACAAAGGGCTTTAAGCTCTGGAGTCCATTATAGTTCACAACTTCAGGCTATCATTTCTTCTTTCATCAATGGTCTCTCCAACATTTGGTATATTTTTTCCATACTTAACCTTGAATATGACTGATTTTATTTTCATAGGCAGTCTCTCACCCAAAAAATAAAACCTCAAAATAGCATACCTATATTATCCACTGCTCTTATCATTTTAAAGGATTTGAGGAAGTTTGTCAAGCAGAAACCACCCCTCTGGATCTATACAGGTGAATGCGTATTCAGCATTGTCATATAGTGAATGCTTCAGCCAATCCTTCATAATGTTTCAATTATTTTACCCACTAATAATCTTCAATAATTTTCAGTTGATCCATAACCTTAATCTTATAATCCTTAAAGTGTGAATTTAGCGCAGTTGGTAGCTCCATCTTTTAGAATTGCAACAGGGCTGGAACATACCCTATGTTGCCAGTGTTCTCTGATGAATTCATGTACTTCATAAAAGCCTTTAAAATAACATTCTGCCTGGGTATGCTCGTAGGTAGAGATTTGCATGGCATTCTTTGAGCAGTAACTGATCTTCTTTATATATGGCACAATGTTCACTTTCCAACTATTTACATCAAAACCCCTGATTTATCTTATTATTGTATTTTACAACCTTGCTTCATTTTAAAGTTAATAAGATAGATACAAAATGCTCTTGAATGTTCTGGGAAAATGAGGGGTGTTAAACAATTCCTTTTTTCTCTTTTGTGAGGAAGACCAACTACTACATCCCATAGTTAAAATGTGCAATTACAATAATGGCCAGTCATGCACTTGTTATATTTTGTAAACAAATATAATCCTGAACCATGGAGATAATCATTGGGAGAAGCACTGATGCCATTTCTCCCGTTCAACTTCAGACACTAACGGCAGCTGAAAGCATGGTTGACTCCTTTACCTCCTGGAGCTTCAATCCAGACTTTATTTTTGCTGTGGAGCACCATTTTTGCTGCTGGTTTAAAAATTTTTATATTTGTGAAGGTTTGAGATCATGATGATCAGATATCATTGTATCAACCTCTGCAGCTGTTGTTCATATCCCTTTAACTTTCATCCAGATGCCATCTTCCTCTCCTACCATTAATTTTCTCTTTGAGTTATGAAGAATTGGAATGTATTGCTTTTTTTTATTGTCTAATGATAGGTGCTATTCCCATGAATAAGTATATCTATTATCCAATGACTAGAAGAAGATCTTCTCCAATTGCTGATATATTATTTGTGGTTTTCTGCCATTGCCTGTAGCAAATTTGATCATGTTTTTTCCAAACATTAGGGATACTTATGCTATGATGTACACAATAAAGGTTGGAGCTTTATGCTGACTGAAATGTTCACATTTATTTTTATTGCCATTTGATATCTATGAATCAATATGTTTCATTACTTTTATTTTGAAAAGTATCAGTTCATATATATGCTTTATCACTGTTACATCAGCAAGAGAGTATAATTGCTTAAAATAGGCACTCTAGATCCAATATCAACTACACCAACAGCAAGTTTATGCATAAAGTGTAAAATATCCTAAAGAACTTCACAAAAGCCTTATCCAGAGAAACCTAACATTGTTCGGACAGAAACAGGCAAAAATTGTTCTAAGAGCCATGTTAACAAAGGAGTGAAGTGTGGAAAAGTAGAGGAAGCTTTAGGTCACAAACTTCAGTCTTCATTTGAAATGATTACGTGCTATGAATATAATTTCCTCTGTTAGACAAATATGAATTGATCTTATTCAGATCCCTGATGTATACATTTGGAAATACACACTCAGTGGCTATCTTCTGTACCTAATAAAGTAGCCACAGAGTGTATGTTTGTGATCTTCTGTTGCTGTAGGCCATCCACTTCAACATTTGACACATTGTGCATTTTCTACTCCGCTGTTATAATGCATGGTTATTTGAGGTACCATCACCTTCCTGTTAACTTGAAGCAATCTGGCCGTTCTTCACTAACCTCTCTCATTAACGATGTGCTCTTGCCCACAGAACTGCAGCTCACTGGATGTTTTATTTTTTCACATCATTCTCTGTAAACTCTAGAGAGCGTGTGTGAAAATGCCAGGAGAACAGCAGTTTCTGAGATGATCAAAGAGCCCTGTCTGGCACCAACAATCATTCCACGGTCAAAGACGCTTAAATCACATTTCTTCCCCATTCTGATGTTTGGTCTGAACAACAACTGAACCTCTTGACCAAGCTTGTATGCTTTTATGCATGGAGTAGCTGCCACGTGATTGGCTGATTAGATATTTGCATTAACGGGCAGGTGTTCAGACACAACCGTAGGATTCCACGTTTGTGAAATTACTTTGATTTTCATTCATAAGGGTATGTACAGAAGGTCCTGTAAATTCTCAGAATGAGAAGGCCACATAGAGAGTGACTGAGATTATGGTCAAATGGTGCCAAGACAATCTCTCACTGATCGTCACCAAAGCAAAAATCTGATTATCGTCTAGAGGAGGGAGAAGTTGGAAGTCTATGATCCAGTCTTCATTAGGGGATCAAAGGTAGAGAGGGTCAGTAACATAAAATTCCTTTGCCTTGTCCTATCAGAGGATTTGTCCTGGAACCAGCACAGAATTGTCATCATAAAGAAGGTGCGACTGAGCCCATATGTTTTAAAAGTTTGCATAGATTCGGTATGTCACCTAAAACTTTGATAAACTTCTATAGCAGCACAGTGGAGCATATCCTAACTGGCTGCTTCATGGCCTGATATGGAAAGCCCAATTTCCAGGAATGAAATAGACAGAAAGTCGTGGACACAGCCCAGTACACCACAGGGAAAACCCATTCACACCACTGTGCACATTGAGCACTGCCCCAAGTAAATAGCATCCATCATCAAGGAACACTGTCATCCAGGTCATTTTCCCCTCTCACTACCCTCGGACAGGAGGTACAGGAGCCTTAGGTCCCACACCACCAGATTCAGGAACAGCCATTCCTCTACACCCATCAACTTCCGAGTAGAAGGTAACCTTATTTGCCACAACTCTGAACTAATTCTACAATCTACTAAGACTCATTTTCCAGGACTCTCTAACCCATGTTCTCAGTATTATTTTTTAAAATTGTATAATTTGTCTTTTTTGCACATTAGTTGTTTGTAACTTTTTAATGTATAGTTTTCAAGATTCTATTTTATGTCTTTATTATCCTGCAAAAGCTATTTTTCATGAGCAAGATGGTGCCTGTGAAGCATGGCGATGTGTTGCAGGCTGCTTACAAAGCGTCTAGGTATACCTCTCCTGAGCTACTCTCACTGTAATCCCTCTGAACACACCAGATACATCGATGAGACCGAAGGCTCCTTGATACACAGGATGGACCAATCTGCTGAATCAGAGAAGTCAAAAAAGCTGGGGTCTGTGTTTCATGATAAACTCTTGGTGATACTCTGACGTGACGGTTTTATCATACTCTTGTAAGGGACAGGATAAGGAATTGGATAATACTTACCTCAGAATGCTGAAGGAGAAGAACAAGGGGAAGATGATGGTCAAGGTCATGCTGTGACCACATGGATTTCCTCCAGATGCTCTGGTTTGCAGCTATAAAGAAGGCACGACAGCAGCTATATTTCATTAGGAGTTTGAGGAGATTTGGTATGTCACCAAGGACTTGCAAATTTCTGCAGATGTACTGTGGAGAGTATTCTGACTGGCTGCATCACCATCTGGTAAGGGGGAGGGGCTATTGTGCAGGATTGAAATAAGCTGCAGAGAGTTGTAAACTTAATCAGCTCCATCATGGGTACCAGCTTCTGTTGTGTCTAAGACACCTTCAAGGAGTGACGCCTCAAAAAGGGGCATCCATCATTAAGGCCCCCCCCATCACCCAGGCTTGTTCTCATTGCTACTGTCAGGATGGAGGTACAGTAGGTACATGCTCAATGATTCAGGAACAGCTTCTTGCCTTCTGCCATCCGATTTCTGAATGCACAATGATCATATGCTGGTAAATTAAATAATTCTGACATCTGGACTGGGAATTTTACAAGAGTGAGAAGTGAGAGAATAAAAAGTGAATAAGTAGAAAATTAGTTACAAAGGACAACTGACAAGTCATATCAAAACAAACAGCCAAGGAACTTATGGATCTACTGTATAAAAACAGAAGAGTTAGGACAAGTGTTAAATCCTTGGAGGGTCAGACTAGGGAGTTTATGATGGGAAACAGGCAACTGGAAGGTATGTTGAATCAATACTTTGCACCAGACTTCATGGCTAAGGACACTGCTAATATTCCAGAAATTGCTGATGAGCTAGTTTGAAATAATATCAAAGTGTCAAGAAATGTAGGGAAGTGTTGACCCAAATGCAGAGGAGCAGAGACAATTCAGCAGTGAATGGTAACTTTAATAAAAAAAACAGCAAAACAATAAGTCACAAGGGCTTCAAAACAAGAGAGAACTGATAACAAACACAACAGACAACAAGGGCAACAAGGAACTGAAAGCTAGGAGCAACTGGTTGAAGCTGGCTGGTTCAATGGGTAAATACCAACAGCGACTGAGAATTGGGTTTAAACAGGCTGCAGGTGATAAGTTGGAAATCAGTGACAGGTGGAGAGAGGGACAGGCCTGTCTGTTCAGGCCTGACAGGAAGAACTGGTGACAATCACTGTCAAGAGGGATAATGGGGGCATACAAGGGTAGGTATTGAAATGTCCTCTAGTGGGAGAATTTCAAGCGAGACAACATAGTCTCAAGATTAGGGGAAAGCCATTTGTAAAAGAGGAGCTTATAGAACACATCAGTTATAAATAAAGGCGATACATCTCTGGAATTTTCTGCCCAAGAGAGTTGTGAAAGCTAGATCACTAGGAGTATGTAACGAAGAGGTAGGGATTTCTTTGGGGACCTGGGAACTGGCAGAAAAGAGACAGTGGAACTGGAATGGATCAGGAAAGATTGCACTGAAAGTTGAGGCAGGCATGATGGGCTAAGTGACTATTCCTGCTTCTCATTTCTTATGTTGTTATGTTCTGGCAATGCTGTTCCAGTCTCCCCATAGCAGCAGGACTACTCGCCTTCTCATTCTCAGTTGAGGCTGTGTCGTATTGATTTATCACGCCATGCTTTTACACAGGAATTTGTTAAAATGTGGATCATGTGGCATAGGTCCTAGTTGAAGTAGCATTTCTTTCACTTAAAGATATCCAATAGTTGTTTGGGGAAAAAATATTAAAGAAGTGGACTTTGAGCAAGAAAGCAAGTTCAGACTTAATAGCCTACATTAAAAATAATCTCACTGCCCACTCAGCAAATGAAAACACTATTTACATGATGTAACCGTTTAAATCCATCTCTGTTGTAATCTTCAAATGTATTAATTCTCAGATGCAGCAAAAGATTATTCACCATTGAAAATATTTGCGAACAAACCTGTTGACAATGGCTTTCTTTTTCTGGGTTTTATAAATCTGCTTGAAGTGCCTTTTCCTCTCTGTAAAGTGCTTTTCTAGCTGCATCCTGAACAAATTAATCCTGAAGTTTCAAACTGTATTTCAATATGAGCATAAGATATTCTGCAGATGCTGGAAATCCAGATTAACACATACAAAAGCAGGCCAGGCAGCATCCATGGAAATGAATAAAAAGTCAACATTTCAGGCTGTGACCCTTCTTCAGGACTGGAAATGAAGACAGAAGATGCCAGATTAAAAAGGTGGAGAGAGGAGAAGGAGAGCTAGCTAGAAATTGGAGCACCATGATAACGTAGTGGTTAGCCGAACACTGTAACACCTTGGGGCATTTCGGAGATTGGTGTCCAACTCTGGCGCCTTTTCTGTAAGAACCCTCTGTACATGTTCCCCATGGAATGCATAGGTTTTCTCCAAGTCCTCTGGTTTCTTCCCAAAGTCCAAAGGTGTACCAGGTAATTTAATTGGTCATTGTAAATTGTCCTGTGGTTAGGTTAGGGTTAATCAGGTTTATTAGGGGTTGCTGGGGCAGCATGGCTTGAAGGGACAGAATGGCCTACACTACACTGTCTCACTAAATAAATAAAATAAATACATAAATAAGGTTGAAGCCAAGTGGAAGGGAAAGGTAAAAGGCTGGAGAAGAAGGAATCTGATAGAGGAGAGTGCACCATGAGAGAAAAGGAAGAAAGAAAGGCACTGGGGGAGATGATTGGCAAGTGAGGAGAAGAGTTAAGAGACTAGAGTGGGAAATAGAAGAAGAGGGAAGGGTGAGGGAAAGAATTTACCAGAAAGAGAAATAAATGCTCATGCCGTGAGGTTAGAGACTACCCAGAGGGAATATGAGGTACTGCTCCTTATATTCTGTCTGACTAGCTTCCAAACTGAAGGTCTAGCTTCCTCTCCTACCAATTTCATTTTTTTCCAATTCCTTTACCTTTCCCACCTACCTAGCTTCACCTATCACCCTCTATCTAGTTTTCCTTCCCTCCCCACACCTTTTCATTCTGGAGTTTTCCCCACTCTTTTCCAGTCCCAAGGAAGGGTCTCGGCCCAAAATATTGACTGCTAATTAATTTCTGTAGATTCCATCACACTTGTGGAGTTCCTCTGGCATTTTGTCAGTGTTATAATGTGCTTGTTTGCAAGGAGAATAATCCTCAGAATTTTCAGATTCACAGCATCTCTCTGAAATTGTACAGAAGTCAAACAAAATTGATGAGTCATATTCCACAGGTAATATGCCTCAAAAAGAACTTCCTATAACATGTCCTTGCTTGTCTGCTTGAGGGCGTCTTGTGTCACTGGCTAATTTACACAGGCTTCCTCTGCAGAGCAGGATGTGCATGTTTGAAGGTTGGGAATTGTTAATGCAAGGAAGTGTCAGAGACAATGACTGCCTGCAGATCGCAATGATTAATAGCCAGGGTCTACCAGTTCTGCTGTAGCTTCCTTCCACAAGCTGTGGCTTTGCAAGGGGAAGGTAATATTTGTTCAGTAGTTTGTACCCAATCCTAAATTATAAAATCATTCTCAAACAAAATAATATGTAGACCCAAACCAGGGTATGATAAATCTGGGGCGAACAAGGGTATATTGTTCTAAAGCACCTAATAATTACAGTTGTTGTGGAGTCATAAATATGCCTGCACATTTGTCCCTTTACACTATTTACATTCCTGCACTTTCTCCGGATGCTGACAATAACTGGGAGATTGAGGATGTGAAGCTGATGTTGTCTGGGAACCCTAATAAGACAGATCAGTTGGACTCTTTTCCATAGATGCTGCCTGGTCTGCTGAGTTCCTCCAGCATTTTCTGTGTTTTGCTCAGTGTAGTTGGCAATTATTCTTTAATCTAGTCAGTTAGGTTTGATGAGGTTGAGATGCATTCAAGGTTTCATGGTTAGGATGCAATGTGCTGATGGAGTCAGTACTCCATTTTCCAAAACGACAGCCCAAAGGTCACATTTGGAATTGATAAAGAGTGAGTAGCCATGAAAACATATTCTAGGCTGTTAAAAACTGATCATGTTTCCTTGACACCTTCTCTGGAGTACTAATAGAAGCAACTGGATTCAGATATTCTTCATCACTAATGGAAATAAAAATGCAGCCTAGCAGGTTAGCAGAGGAGTTTGTGTTTCTCTCTTGAATACGATGTAGGAAACATTTTAGCAACCTATCCAGATCAGTATAGATCCGTACAGAGGTACATGGACTTAAATCATGTTGTGCGCATGTCTACATCCCCCACCTTGCCACAACAGACCTACCATACTATATCATGTAGGTGTGCAGGGCAAATATTTTTTTGACACAGAGATTGATGAACGCCTGGAATGTGCTGCACCTGATCCATAGCTTTCTTCCAGATTGCAAGGGTAGATGCTACTTGAAAAACAAGCCTACAATAATGATGAAGCCCTTTGTGAGTGTTTATGGTGAGAAACACTTTGGGCTCTTCTTACATTTCTGTCTGTAGATAAGCCTCAGCTAAGTCCACTTTGCTGAAATATTTCCCACCAGGAAGGTTTGTAAAGATACCCTCTATACTGGGCAGAGGGTATTGACCTGCTTTCAGTACTGGGTTGGTGGTGACCTGAAAATCACCACCGATGCATGCGAACTTGATTTCAATGTTTAAGAGAAGTTTGGATAGGTACATAGATGTTGGGGGAATAGAGGGCTGTAGTCCTGGTGCAGGTTGATGGGAATAGGCAGTTTAAATGGTTTCAGCATGGACTAGATGGGCCAAAGGACCTGTTTCTGGGCTGTACTTTTCTATGACTCCATGACTCTATTTTAACAGGCCCATCCTTATTGGCTACTAGGACCATTGGCATTGCCCATGGGCCCCACTCAACCTTCGAAACAATTCCTTCAGTCTCCATGCAATCCAGCTCACTGGCTACTTTATCATGGACGGTATAAGAAACCAGATGGGCTTTGTAAAACCTGGGTATGACATTTTCACTTAACACTGTTTTACCCTGATATGTTTGAGTTTTCCAATGCCATCATTGAACACATTTCTTAATTCACTTTCAGTTGATTCTATTACAGGGAATTTGGCATGCAAATGGTGGATGGATCTCCAATCAAGTTGTAGTTGTCTCAGCAAATCAGGGCCCCATAATGCTTGCCCTCCTGTTTTTACCACTTTCAAGCCCAATGTGTCTCATTGGTTGTTGTATTTCACTGTTACATTCATGATTTTACTGTTACATTCAATGTTATACCATTCCCACTGGAGTTCTCTTTCCTTCAGAATAAGCTCTTAGTTTAATACCTGCAGGCTTCAATTCAGTATCTTTGAAACGCTGTACAAACTTATTTTGTGAAATGATTGAAACAGCCAACCAGTGACTAATTCCATTTTAATAAATTTGCCTCTCAGTTTCAGTTCTTGTGTTAGCCATATTGCTTGTTAGTTTTCACATTGTGTATCTTAAGTCTTGTGTCACTCTCATCATTATCAGGTTTTTCATCAAAGGACAGAGATTACTGCTCTCTTTAAAACTGCAGCTTGGCTTTTCCTCTTCCTTGTGCAGTTCATTTATTTTTGTCTGCCTGACTTGCTCATTGTACGTGGCCTACTTCATATTGACTGGCACCTCCTGAGAGCAAGGGGGATAGATGGGGTTGAACTTGTCAGGTGTGTTCAAGAAGGATTCCTGATGCAGTATGTGGACTGGCTGACATGATGATAGGCTATACTGGATCTAGTTCTGGGTAATGAACCTGGTCAGGTGACAGACCTCTTGGTGGGGGAACATTTTGGTGAGAGTGAACACAACTCCCTTAGCTTCAGCATAGCTATGGAAAGGGATAAAATCAGACAAAATAGTAAAGTTCTTAACTGGGGAAGGGCTAACTTTGAAGGGATGAGGCAGGAACTAGTGAGAGTAAATTGGAAACAGATGTTCAAAGGGGAAAGCACAGAAGTAATGTGGGAGAAGTTTAGGGACCACTTGAGCTGGGTTCAGGATAGGTTTGTCCCACTGAGGCAAGGAAAAAATGGTAAAAAAAGGGAACTGTGGCTGACAAAACATGTGAGGCAACTCATCAAGAGGAAAAAGAAAGCATATGTTAGATATAAGAAGCAAGAAGTAGGAGGGGCAGTTAAGAAGGCCTATGGGATGCTAGGCTTCAAGGGGATTGAGTTCAAGAGTAGAGAGGTCATTTTGCAACTCTACAAATTTCTGGTGAGACTGCACTTAGAGTATTGTGTTCAGTTCTGGTCACCTCATTATAGGAAGGATGTGGAAGCTATGGAGAAGGTGCAGAGGAGATTTACCAGGATGTTGCCTGGTTTGGAGAACAAGTCACATGAAGCAAGGTTAGCAGAGCTGGGACTTCTCTCTTTGGAGCATAGAAGAATGAGAGGGGACTTGATAGAGGTCTACAAGATTATGAGAGTCATAGATAGGGTGGATAATCAGTACCTGTTTGCCAGGATACCAATAGCAAACACCAGAGGGCATATGTACAAAATTAAGGGAGGGAAGTTTAGGGGAGACATCAGGGGTAAGTTTTTTACACAGAGGGTTGTGAGTGCCTGGAATGACTTGCCAGGGATGGTGGTGGAGGCTAAAACATTAGGGGTATTAAAGAGCCTCTTGGACAGGCACATGGATGAAAGAAAATTAGAGGGTTATGGGGTAGTGTGGGTTTAGTACATTTTTTTAAGGATTATATGGGTCAGCACAACATGGAGTGCTGAAGGGCCTGTATTGTGCTGTAGTGTTCTATGGTTCTGTGATCTCTAAGTGCAGTACTAAACCCATCATTGAACTGACAATGCTCAGCCAACTTCTTCAATTCAGCAACGTAAGCTGAAATGAACTCCCTTTCTTCTTGATTCTGTTTATGAATCTAAAACATTCTGAAATCAACAGTGGTTTTAGTTCTAAATATTCCTGCATTACATTCACGATATCAACAAAGCCCATTTTACCTGGTTTAGTTGAAGCTGTTAAACCTCTAAGCACACTGTATGCTTCTCTACCTATTGTACTCAGAAACACCAGTCTTTTTATTACCTATTTCATTTGCTTCAAAATACTACTCAATTCATTCTGTATACATCATCCAGTTATCTGTTGTGCAAGCGTATGCATCTCTTTCTGATGTAGCTAGCCATTTCTGCTTTTTAAAATTTATTATTATTATCACCCAGTGCTCACTATTTATAAACCCTTGGCTGTACTCAACAGTTTTTTAATTTTGCCCTTTTTCTGCCTTTATTTTTAAACTTGAAAGGCTCTCTCCTCTTCTGAAGGAAACGATATTATGAATTTTTTTGACATGAATGTCTCTCTTCCCTTCCAAAGAAAAATGTGCTGCATTTATTTTTTAACTCGGACGTCTCTTTCTCCCCTTCTGAAGAAAAACATGATGCACTTCAACAGGTGGATAGTCGCTTTGGGTTTGGTTTAAAAATTTTCATTGATACTGTTATGTTTTGTAACTCCAGAAACTAATCCAAAGGAAAACACAGGGGTGGGGATAAACTTGTCTACTCAATTTTTCTTTAGTGTGGGGCTCACATATGAAGTGGTGGCATAATGAAATATGCCATTCACGTACTTCTTACATATAAACCATGATGAATTATGTAAATAACCAAGAATGCTTAATCAAACAATACATTTACTATATTACTCAAATATTATTGAAATATTAAATACACTACAGAAGGGATTTGGCGTTGTTAGCTTAATTAATTTGGCATGATGTTGTGGGCCAAAGGCCCTTTCCTAGCGTTGTACTGTTCTTTGATCTTTTATCTATGTATAATCTATCAAATTTACACTTACAGGTACATCCATTTTTCTCTTTCTATGCATTTTATAACATCCCTATCTATTCATCCATTGCAGTTACTCACCCTTAAACTTCTGCTGCATTCATGCATCTCATAATATAGGTTATGCATTTGGCATTGAGAGCTTTATTATAAAGTCTGCAGGTCACACAAAACTTGGAAAACTAGTAGCAGACAATAATCACTGTGAGTTTAGAATAGAAAAAAAAAACAGAAAGACACAACCAGGATAAAGATGAATGCAAATAAATAAGAAGTGATACACTTTTGGAGGACTAATATGGATTAATGTATTTTGTTGTGTAGTAATTCAATGGCAATAAGTACCCTATAAGAAAGCATAATTGAAATCAATGGAGCTGAATTCTGAAGGCAGAGAACACAGTGACACTACATTCAATACTACTACCCACCAGCAATGAATTTATATACAAGTGTAGGCAGTATACATGTAAAATAAATGATAACTATGAAAAGAAAAGTGTGCCCTTGAAGATTCAAATACTTAAAGATGACAGGGTATTATAATAAAGTAATTAAAATGCATATGAGTTATTTGCATTTCTAAATAAAAGTACAGACCTCTAAAGTAACAAGATGTAGAACACTGCAAAAGTGTAGTGCCAGAGAGGTATGAAGCAGAAGAGACTTATTGTCATATGACCAAAGATGAGGAAAGATGAAAGACTTTGGACCTTTCTCCTCAGAGTAAAAATATTTCCTAATGATAAGAGCTTGAAAAGAGTAGATTGAGGAAACTTTTTATCTTTGGCAAAGGTCCAAAAAGCATAGGTTGTGGACTCAATTCTTTGGCAGAAGAGTTCAAGGAAAGATTTGATGAAATGTTTTCGTTCACATAGCTGATACCTGAAACAGTCTATTTACAATTACCGTGGAAGCTGATTTGATAAATAGTTTAAAAGGGGAACTGTGCTTGTTCTTTGGGATGCAAGCTCAAAGGGCTAAAATGAAAGGGCAAAGCTGAAATTTATCTGTCTTTCAAAGAAACAGCACAAGTACAATATATCAAATAGTCTCCCTCTTTGCTATTTATTTAATTCCATGGTTATGATGATTCATAGTTCTGTGCTCTCCCTTGCAGCAGAAGGGAGCAGAGAACTGTAGGGACAGGAATAGTAAATGAGCTGCCACTTCATAGACTGGATAATCCATATAAAGATAGAGCCCTTACAGAGAGCAGGGGTGTTTCCAGGTCCCTTTCCATATGTGCTGAGGAGATGATGGGCTCCCAGTAGTATGAAATGTCATCAGATCCCATGAACACAAAAGACAATGCTGTTGACATTTATTCAATGAGAACAACCCAGTCATAATAAATTGCAAAATCCTTACCTTGCCAGTAATGATTTCCTCCTACCAGGCCTTCTGGTGTGCAGCCTTCATGCAGTTTATTGACGGAGATTCCCTGGTTCTTTCTTGGAGTGCACAGTCTCAGCATTCATGATCAATATACACAGGTTCAAATACTCTCCTGTCATTGGGATTCATTAGACAGCGTGGGTCTTCATTTCATGATGTAGCAACACGAATGAGCAGGAGCAGATGGTGGTGGCAGGGGCAGTTGTGGAGACTGTATGCATCAGGCACAACCCTCTCCAAGCCCTTCTCAGCTGAATAGAAATGAAAAATACATGGGGGCAGAAAATGAAATGGAAAATCATTGATCATGAGGAGGAATATGTGAAATACTAACAGGCCTTCCAAGCAGACTGACCATAGCTGCAGAGAGATGTAGAAGCCATGCCCAGGTAGGTGGGCTGATGTGCAGGGGAATACAATAAAGTCTTTTCCTTGAATTGAAAGACTAGCTTTGTGGCACATCAAATCTCAGTCAAATGATTCCATGCATGGCTTGACCTTGGATTTGCGCACACTCTATTTCAAGAGCTCTGCCACCTTAAGAATGTTGACAGAGTATAAAATATTCATCTTCACCTTTTGGACTGCAGTTCATCTGCACTATACAGCTCTTCGGTAAAGTCATAAGCGTGAAGTGCAACTGCTGATGAGAAGGATGATGGGAGTTGGTGACATAGAAATGAGACGACTCCAAATGCTTTTATATTCCATTGTTTCATCACCACTTCCCCATCCCCACAATTCTCCCTTCAGCTCCATCATAACCTGACATGCTCAATGCTTCTTGACGTCTTCACAGCTGTATGAGGAGCAGACTTTAGTGTGGACCTCAAGGGCTGCAAAAGCCAAAGGCTGGTAGTTAAGACCATCTCATTCATCAGAGCAGGTATGGGATGAAATGCTGGAGGAACTCAGCAGACCATACAGCACCTATGGAAAAGAGTAAACAGTTGATATTTTGGGCCAAGATCCTTCATCAGGACTGGAAAAAGGAAATGAGAACTCAGAGTAAGACAGGGATGCGGTGGAAAGGGAAGCAAAAGTCCAACATAGTTGGTGGTAGGTGAAACCAGGAGAGGAGGAGGATGAAGTAAAAAGCTGGGAAGTCAATTGGTTGAAGAGATAAAGGGCTGGAGAAAAGGGAATCTGATAGGAGAGGATAGAAGGCCATGTAAGAAAGGGAAGGGGAAAGAGCACTGGAGGGAGGTAATGGGCAGGTAAGGTGAGAAAAGGAAATTGGAATAGGAAATGGTGAAGGACAAAGAGGGTGTAGTAGTTACTAGAAGTTTGAGAAATCGATGTTCATGCTGTCATGCTACCCAGATGGAATATAAGGTGTTGCTCTTGCAACCTGAGTGTGGTATCATCACAGCTGTAGAGGAGGCTGTGAACTGACATGTTGGAATGGGAATGGGAAATAGAATTGAAATGAGTGGTCACCAGGAGATTCCGCTTACCACTGGATATAGTAGATGGCCCGTATGGACTCACAGGTGAAGTGGGAGCTACCACATCCTGTGCTTCTGTGTGGCTTCCTGTATGTTGGTGAAGCCCGACGTAGATTGGGAAACCACTTTGCTGAGCACCTTCGCTTCATCTGCCAGAAAAAGTGGGATCTCCCAGTGGCCACCCATTTCAGTTCTACTTCCCATTCCTATTCCGACACATCAGTCTATGGTCTCCTCTGCTGGCGTGCTGAGGCTACTCTCAGGTTGGAGGAGCAACACCTTGTATTCTGTCTGGATAGGTACTTGGAAAGTGCAGCCAGGGAAGGTGGTGGAAGCAGATATGGTAGTAACATTTAAGAGGCATTTATGAAGGCACATTAATAGGCAGGGAATTCAGGGATATGACACAAGGCAAAAGAAAATACAGTTTAAATTGGTCACATGTTTTACAGTCTAAAAGCAGCATGGTTGCATAAATTTGGGAGTATCAGAATTAAGTTTAATTGCATAGATTTTCTTCTTTTCTATCGCTTCCACTTTAACATGTTTGGTTGCTGGATGGCAAGCCTCTTTTTTGGGATGTTTGATAGTAAATGGAAAGCGATGAACTGATATTGACCAACAAACGGTAGGATGTTTGAGAGTGGCTGACATTTGCAGTATTGCTTTGTGTTCATGGGAGTAGGAAAGGGATGTGAAGAAGGGCCATTACACAAGTTAAGTATGTTGATTATTGAAGACACCCCTGCTCTCGCAGAAGCCAATGTGAATGGGACTATTGCTTTTATCATATCTCTTTTTCTCATCTACCTTCTTCTAAATCTTGTAGTAAAATGAGATTTTAAGCTAGTCTTTTGCTAATATTTTACCACAGATGTTCAAGCAACACACACAAAATGCTGGTGGAACACAGCAGGCCAGGCAGCATCTATAGGAAGAAGTACTGTCAACGTTTCGGGCTGAGACCCTTTGTCAAGACTAACTGAAAGAAAAGATAGTAAGAGATTTGAAAGTAGGAGGGTGTGGGAAATCCAAAATGATAGGACAAGACAGGAGGGGGAGGGGTGAAGCTAAGAGCTATAAAGGTGATTGGCAAAAGGGATACAGAGCTGGAGAAGGGAAAGGTTCATGGGACGGGAGGCCTAGGGAGAAAGAAAGGGCGAGGGGAGCACCAGAGAGAGATGGAGAACAGGCAAAGAGTGATTGTGAGAGGGGCAGAAAGAGAAAAACAAGGAGTGGGGGAATAAATAAATAAATAAGGAATGGGGTAAGAAGGAGGGGCAGGAGGCATAATTGTTACACCTGTCCCTACACCTCCTCTCTTACCACCATTCAGGGCCCCAAACAGTCCTTCCAGGTGAGGCAACACTTCACTTGTGAGTCTGTTGGTGTCATCTATTGCATCCGGTGCTCCCAGTGCAGCCTCCTCTACATCGGTGAGACCAGATGCAGATTGGGGGACCACTTCATTGAACTCCTCCGCTCCGTCCGCCACAACAGACAGGATCTCCTGGTTGCCACCCACCTCAACTCTGCTTCACATTCCCATTCGGATATGACCATACATGGCCTCCTCTACTGCCATGATGAGGCCAAACTCGGGTTGGAGGAGCAACACCTCATCTACCGTCTGGGTAGTCTCCAGCCCCTTGGTATGAACATCGAATTCTCCAACTTCCGGTAATTCCCTCCCTCTCCCTTCCTCCATCCCAGTTTCACTCTGCCTCCTCCTCTAGCTGCCTATCACCTCCTCATGATTCTGCCTTCTACTACTACCCATAGTGCTTTCCCCTTACATTCCTTCTTCACCTTTCCTGCTTATCCCCTCCCTGCTTCCCCTCCCCCACCCCTTGATCTTTCCTCTGATTGGTTTTTAACCTGACACAAACCAGCCTTTTCCTTCCCCACCCTCCCCCCACCTTCTTTATAAGGCCCTTGCCCCCTCCATCTTCAGTCCTGATGAAGGGTCTCGGCCCGAGATGTTGACTGCTCATTTCCACAGATGCTGCCCGACCTACTGAGTTCCTCCAGCTTGTTGTGTGTGTAGCATTTTGTGTGTGTTGCTTGAATTTCCAGCATCTGCAGATTTCCTCATGTTTGTGAATACAACAGATGTTAATGTGTCATAAAAGGAGGAGCGACAGAGGCACAAATCTCAGGAATTAATTCCAGTTTTATATTAATTTTGTCATGAGTTTTGTTATTGATTAGGTGCAAACATGCAGTAATTGGAAGTAGTACAGCCACTATATCAAGAGCTGGGATTAGGCACTCTGCTTATGAGAGAGCCATAGCAGCTGAGATGTTTCATATTAAAAAACAATTCACACACAGTTGACTCCAGATATTCAGTCAAAGGTTATAAATAAGTATCCATTTATCTAACATAGTCTTATATTCTCCAATAAGTCTGTCCCCTTGGCAACCCCATCTACAAGATGAAGAAGGGGGAAAACATAAGTTTGATATAACTGCTTTACAGAAAGAGCCATCAATATGTGGAATAGTCAGCCAAGGGAGAAACCGTGGGCTCATCACATCAGCAGATTCAAGAGAGGTTTGGAGAACTCGCTAATAAAAAATGTGATAGAGATATGAGAAGAATTGTTGCTTATAATGCCAGTTGCCAGACAGAGTGTAATTTTGTCTTCCTTTGCCTGTGAGCTCCAAGTAGAACAAATGTCAAGAGCTTGGTCTTGGGTGTAAATGAATAACAGAAGTGGCACAGAGGCAAGCACTTTTACATTTTAAAGTATAAAACTTCTGAGTTGGGAAGTCATGCTGCAGATGATTAAATTTTAGTGTGGCCACTTTTGAAGTATTATGTGCAGTTCTGGCTGCTGCATTGTAGGGAAGATGTGGAATCTTTGGATAAGATGTAGAAACGGTTCATCAAGACATTGCATGGATTAGAGAGTGTTAGTTATACTTCTCCAATTTTTGGGGGAACAATGAACTTGAACCCCAAATGTCTCTCCATATCAATCAAGAGGATTTATTCCCTTTTCACTTCAGCAGAGGTGAAGGCAGAGGCTGAGGAGCAGCGGTATCTTATCAGCTACAAGCATGAAAGTACTTTAAAGGGCAGGCTGTAAACAGGCAAGACTCTACAGATGCTGGAAGTCCAGAGTCGCACATTCAAAATCCTGGAGGAACTCAGCAGGTCAGGCTGCATTTATGAAAAGGCATAAAGCGTCGACATTTCGGGCCAAGACTCTTCATCAGGACTTTCCATAGATGCTTCCAGTGAAGTTCCTCCAACACTTTATGTGTTTTATTAAAGGGGAAGACACAGTTCAAATCTTGTGGCAGAATTTATAGGTTTCTGTATTTTGCCAATAACAGAGCAAAATGGTTGCTTGGATAATTTGAGATGAAGATTAGATGTTACTACATCAACAGAGATGTTCCAGAAGCATTGAATGATGGCCTTAACATGGATTTGACAATTTTCCCTTTCATGTATGACTTTGTGTTGTTGAGCTAAGATTGAAGCAAGCTGACAATGGAGCAACTATTGTCTACAATCTGAACCACAGATTGATTAGAGTGTTGGAAATCTTGGATCCTGCCAAAACATGCCAAGGCTTATTTTAAATTTATTCACGTAAAGCTTAATTAATAGGACAAGATTTCAACTTTCCTTTAAAGAGTCAGTTGTTCCCCAATCAATATGAAAAGAAACAGCAAAAACTGGCACACAATGAAGGTAAAATCTTTCAAATCAGTAGCTGCCTACATAAGGGCGTGTTGACATCTGAAGTCAAGGAATTAGGCTTCAGATCTACTGGGAGTATGAGATTAAGTTATACACTAAGCGGTAAGTTGTAATCTTTCATGGCAGCCTGCAAAGTTGTAATTTGCAGTACCTCAGGAATCAATAAAGAGGATCTTGAATGTGGAACAGATGATATATGATCTCCAACTAAAAGCTGATTAGAAGACCATTTTTAGAACATATAAATAAACTGCACCTTTGACTACTGGCTTTACACAAATCCATTTTCAACTTTAAAAGCTAATATCCATTTTTAATTTCAAAGTTCAAAGTTCTAAATGAATTTATTATCAAAGTACACATATATCACTGTATAAAACCCTGAGATTCTTCTTCTTGTGGGCAATCATAAAAAACATAATAGAATTAAGGAAAGACCACACCCAACAGTATGGACAACAACCAATGTGCAAAAAAGAAACCCCAAAAAACTGTGCAAATACAAAAAGAGAGGAGGAAGAGGGAGAGGGGGAGGAAGAGGAGGAGGAGGAAGAGGAGGAGGAGGAAGAGGAGGAGGAGGAGGAGGAGGAGGAAGAGGAGGAAGAGGAGGAAGAGGAGGAAGAGGAGGAGGAGGAGGAGGAGGAGGAGGAGGAGAAGAAGAAGAAGAAGAAGAAGAAGGAAAAGCAATAACACATTGAGAACATGAGATGAAAAGTCCTTGAAAGTGAGTCCATAGATTGTGGAACAGTTCAATGATGGGGGAGTAAAGTTATCCACTCTGCTTTTAGAGCTCGATGTTTGAGGGGTAATAACTATTCCTGACCTGGTGGTATGGGTCTTGAGGCTCCTGTGCCTTCCTTCTGATGGCAGCAGTGAGAAGAGAGCGTGGCCTTGGTGGTGGAGGTCCATGATGATGAATACTGCTTTCCTGCAACAACACTCCATGTAGATGTGCTCAATAATGGGGAGAGCTTTACCCATGACGGACTGGGTCATATCCACTACTTTTTGTAGGCTTTTCTGAACAAAGACATAGGTATTGCATTGCCAACCTTGATGCAACCTGTCAGTACTTTCTCCACCACACATCTAAAGACATCTGTCAAAGTTTGACATGACAAATCTTTGCAAACTTCTAAGAAAGTAGAGGCATTACTGTGCTTTCTTTCTAATGGCAGATACATGTTGGACCCAGGACAAATCCCCTGAAATAATAATATTGAGGAATTTGAGAGCCATTGAGAGTATCTTGATTGGCTGTATCACTGCCTGGTATGGGAACTGCACCAACCTTGATCACTGGGCACTGCTGAAAGTGGTACTGACAGCCCAGCTCATCTGTGGATGTGAACCTCCCTCCATTGAAGACATTTACAGCAGCAGGTGAAGAAAGAAGGCCTGGAAGATCATCGGGAACACCAGTCACTCCAACCATAAACTGTTTTAGCTGCTTCTGTCTGGCAAATGGTACTGCAGCATTAAAGGCAGAACAAACAGGCTGCAGAACAGCTTCTTTCTGCAAGCTATTTGACTTATGGATCCATACATCTGTACATTGCGACAGAGTCATAATGCAAAGATTTTTACTCCCTCATGTTGTGCAATAGGTGTAAGATTTAAATAAATTCAATTCAATTAAAATTAAAGTTGCTGACTCTCTCCAATTCTATTCCCCCAGTGAGGACTGGCTCATGGACCTCTGGTTTCCTCCTCCTGAAGTCAATAATCATCTTCTTGGTCTTGCTGATATTGAGTGAGGGATGGTGCTGTGGCACCACTCAGCCAGATTTTCAGTCTCCCTCCTACGTGCTGATTTGTCACCACCTTTGATTCGGCCAATGACAATCTGGCATTTGAGCTGTGCTTAGCCCCTAAGTATAAAGTGAGTAAAGCAGGAGGCTAGGCACACAGCCTTGTGATGCCCCTGAGCTGAGGGAGATTGCGGAAGAGACGTTGTTGCCAATCCAAACTGACTGCAAGTGAGGAAATCGAGGATCCAATTGCACAAGGAGGTTTTGAGGCCAAAGTCCTGAAGCTTATTGATTAGTTTTGAGGGGATGATGGCATTGAATGCTGAGCTGTAGTCAATAAAGAGCATCCTGGTGCACGCAACTTGTGTGCACAGGTAACGAAATGTCATCTGCTATTGACCTGTTGTGATAGTAGGCAAATTGGAGTAGATCCAAGTTGCTTCTCAGACAGGAGTTGTTGTGTTTCATCATCAACCCCTCAAAACATTTCATCCGAGTGGATGTAAGATCTATTGGATGATAATCATCGAGCAGGTTACCATGTTCTTCTTGGGCACTGGATTTATGAAAGCCTACTTGAAACAGGTGGTACCTTAGGCTCCTGAAGCGAGAGGTTAAAGATCTCGGTAAACACTCCAACCACTTGACCAGCACAGGTCCTTAGATCTCGACCAGGTACCCCGTCTGGGCTGGATGCTTTCCATGGATTCACCCTCCTGAAGGATGCACTCAGGCTAGCTTCAGAGACTGAGATCACAGGATCATTAAGGGCTGTAGAGGCTTATGAAGGTGCCTCCATTTTTAAATGGTCAATGGTAGCATAAAAGGCAAAGAGGTCACTTTAGAGTGAAACCTTGTTGTCACCTATGTTGATTTGTTCCACTTCGTAGAATGTGATAGCATTCAAACCATGCCACGGATGTCGAACATCCTTCAGTGATTCAAGTTGATCCAGAATTGCCACTTTGAAAGTGAGTTAGCTTTCCAGAAATTGTACCTGGACCTCTTCAAATCAGTTCAAGTTTAATTGTCATTCAGCCAATCATGAATTCTCATGAATACAGCCAAATGAGACAACGATACTCTGGGGCCAAGGTGTAAAACACAGTACCAACAGTCACACGCAGCACAAAGCACACATAGCATGTTTAAGATAGAATGATTCAGCCACTCAATAAAAGAGTCCAAACTCAAGCCATCTGGTACTCCCGAAATCTGCAGAGACCACAATACAATTAGTCATCTGTTGAGTGAACACGGGGGGAGGGTGGGAAGGAGCAGCCTGCAGATGGCAGTGAGAGTAATTCAGAAGTACACTTATAAGTTTTGTAAGCAGCCCACAACACATCACCGTGGATCACCAGTGCCACCTTGGAAAAAAATAATCAGGCTGTAATTTAAGAGCGTCTAACAGTAATGGGAGCTCTCCTCCTTGGTTTAATCCAGCAACGCCTGGCCAATTTGATAGGTTTCAACATGTCACCTAGATGACCTGGTTGGCTACAGTTCCACCTTCCCAATCTCCCAACTCTCCAGTCAGTTTCATTGCTTTTGACAGCTTCTTCCCTGCTTTCAAATGAGCTAACTGGTTGATAGTGACAGCTTCCAACCCTAGTGAAATAAATAGTGTGAAGTAGCAGCCAAAGCTTATTCTAATTGTAGTTCAGCTTCTTCATCCAATGAGCAAAATTAGTTGCTGTTATCAGTTGGCAAATGGATAGGTTTAGTGTAATATTTGGGAGTTAACTATTCATTAAATGTTAAAACAGACTTCAATATTAAACCTGCCCTGCAGTTATCTGTGAGCCTGGAAAACATTAGAGAGGTGGGTGCAGATTTACTTGGCACTTGTCTTGGACTAGTAGCTGCTGAGTGTGATTTCCAATCAATATTGCTTGATTCCCATGTCCTGAAATCACACCCTGGCAGCCAGGAGAGAGGCTTGGCACTCAAGCTTAGTTGATCTACTTCCACAGTGTAAACATTGGACATTTCCAATGTGCAGAAAGAAGTCTCAAAGACCTAAACTTCTTGTGGACTCCAAGAATACTTTTTTGACCTGACTTGACAGCAGGGTGATCAGGCACAGTTGGTTTAAGGCTGGACCTGCATGAAACAGGATTTCATTGTGGAATTTTGGCAGGTTGGGTTGGCTATTTGGAAGGTTGGTTGGTCGTCGAACTTGGCAAAATGTTTGAAAACACTTCATCTTCAATTGGAAAGTCATCATCAGTGAGCAGTTGAGGGAGTTGTCACCTCAGAATGCTGGATTATATACTCTTCCAGGGTCCAAATGGATATTGATTAGATGTTGTGATCTGGATGGCTGGTTTTTGTGAATGGTTTAGCAGTGGAAGAGTCTGATTCTCTAGCTTTGAGGGAGGTCCATTGGAAATGTTTGGCTTGCTGTCCAGATCTGGTGATTCACTGATTGTTGACATTGTTGTACCTATTTTCTCTGTAAAAGTTTGTATATCAGATCTATGTCGATGTTTTTGTTGACGGATTCTTCTGTGGAGAACCACGCCTTACAGAGAAAAGAGAAACAATGGCGTCAACAATCAATAAATCAACAGTCATTTCAGGACCTGGTCAGCGAAGCAAACATTTCCAATGGACCTCCCTCGCAGCTGGCCAATCAGAAACTTCTACTGCTGAACTCCCTCAATGAAGCTTGAAACACATCGTTGAATTTTTTTTTTCTCTCTGTTTTTGCCTAGCAATCTCCTGCTGAGACTGAGCTGGGAAAATAAGTCTATTTTGAGAGTTAGCTGTCGGGCCTGAGACTGATGGGGTCTGTGTGGTGAGGCTGGCTGAGAGTAACAAGGGCCACAGTACTGGGACGTTGCTTTGGGAAAGGATGCTGATATCACTTCACATTTTCTTCATGCAGTCCTGGCCTGTGAACAGAACAGAAGAATTAGGGAATACATACCCATAACTTCTTGACAGTGGCATTACAGGTTGATAGGATCATAAAAAAAAAAACTTTTGGCACATTGGCTTTTATAAATCAATGCATTGAGTACAAGAGGTATGATGTTAAGTTGAAATTGTATAAGATATTGGTGAGGCCTAATTTGGAGTATTGTGTACAGTTTTGGTCACCTACTTACAGGAAAGATGTAAATAAGATTGAAAGAGTGCAGAGAAAAAAGAATGAGGTACTAAGCTATAGGGAAAGGTTAGGACTTTATTCCCAAGAACATAGAAGACTGAGGGGAGATTGATAGTGGTATACAAAATTATGAGGGGTATATGTCTGTGATTCTGTGGCCAAAAGAGACCAAGGCATGTCTTATCTATTGCCACAGCATCCTACTGGTGGAGAGTAGAAGGCTACAGCAGATGCATAATGTGACTTTCCTGCTGTATGAATTATGTGATCATGAACTTGCTACTACAAAATATAGATAGTTCGTGATAGTTCAAATCTAGTCAAAGTAATGTCAGGAAACAGAGCAGCGGATTTGCCCAAAGGTTTGTTCCAACATAGCACAAAGATTATTGAAATCTTTGGGATTAAAACTGCAGGCCAGTGTGAAATCAAAATCAGTCAAGTGATGGAAGGCAGAGAACACTGGTGATTAGTTGTCTGGGGTAGTGTGTAAGGCAGCAAGAACTCAACTACTAATTGAATGGTGTCGTGATACCTTTTCGTAGTCTATTCGTAAAGATTGCAAGTCAGTTTGTACAAGTTCTTATCCTGATGAAAGCCACTGTTATGTTACACTGTCATTAAATCATCCATTAAGCTGCCTTATCAATTTTTAGCCTTGAAAGCAAATTGTTCATTAATATTTTGTATAATGATGCTTTTTTCCTAGAAAGCTTTCTTTCATTTACTTACAGTCTGTCATTATGGTTTTGGATCAATAATCTTTCATCAGATGTGGGAGATCTTTGAGATGAGCAACAACGGTCAGAATTTGCAGTGACATGTGGCCACCTACGTAAAATATTCCAAGTTTCTACATAACAATGTTATCAATCAAGGTATATTAAGCTGTTATGAAGACTGATGACCTTCAAGTGGACCACAACCTTGTTGTGGTTTGGAGGCCTGTGTGTCTCAATGATCCAGAGAGTTATGCTGGCTGAAGTCAGGCCTTTATGCTTTGGCTTTTGGTGGGGTCACCCATGACAAACAGGTGAAACGGTAGAGGCCAGATGAAGGGTGGTCCACTATTCATCCAGATTTGGGGTTTCAGCTCAGGGCTAAGAACACTGACTGGTCAAACAAAACTGTTACGGAAGCAGCAACGATGAATTCTTCTGCATCTGTGTGTGACAGTGTTCTTGAGTCTCCACCTGGGACTTGCATGACTGACACTAAACCTGAAAGGAAGCTACTGACATGATGAAGGAAGCTGCGTATGTCTCCGGAGATGGAGGAACTTCATCGCTGCCCAAACGCCAGTGGTGCAACAGGCAGAAGAAGACTGATTAAAGTTTCAGTTAAGAGTGAAGATAGGATGGTCAAGGAGCACTATTTAAGGAGGAGAATTTCAGAGCTTTAAATTTCGACAGCTGAGGGTACATCTGCATTTCAGATCAGATTCAGATTCAGTTTATTGTCATTTAGAAACCACAAATGCAATGCAGTTAAAAAAATGAGACAATGTTCCTCCAGAATGATATCACAAAAGCATATGACAAAACAGACTACACTAGAAAATCCACATAACGTTAGTCAATCCCCAATCCAGAGTCCGGAGAGGCTGCTGCGTATTAATATCGCGCTACTGTCTTAGCGCGTTCCCCGGAAAGGAGCTCCAAATCCACCAGACAAACAAGACCAAAAACTAAAGCTACAAGACCTGCACAAAACCACATAGTTACAACAGTGCAAACAATAGCCTAATTGATAAAAAACAGACCAAGGGCACAGTAAAAATAGTCCAAAGATGTTAAAGGACTAGAAGTTCAAAAGAAATCACCACACAGTTTCCACAAGTCTCCAGGGTCCCGACAGACTCGTCATCCCACGCTGGCGGCAGAAGGGAATACCCCTGCTATGGACTTTCATGGCGCCGCTCAACTCAGCCTCGCAGACACAGCACACAATGAAAACTCCGTCAAACCCAGCCTCGCAGATGTAGCACACACCAAAAGCAACCTGACCACAGCGAACTCCAAGTCTGTCAAACCTCTGAGCTGACGACCATCCCCTCCAGCACAACTTCTCCGAGAACCATCCTCTGCCGAGCGTATTCAGACGGCCCTGCCAACGGCCATCGGCAACAAGACCCAGAGGACTTGGGGCTTGTTCTTCCAAGCAGAGTCCAGGACCTCACAGCAGCAGCAGCAACGAAGAAAGTCTTCCTGGAGATTTCCCAATGTTCCTCCCTGCTCCCATGTCCATTTTCAATCGATTATGATTGCGCACGGCACCCCACTTCACAAATAACAGATAATTAGCTCCAGAGTTTGAGGAACAAGTAAAAGGTGGGGACATCCAAAAACCTGAAACAAAACATTGTGAAGATTTCAGTAGTATTGCAGAGCCAGAGAAGATTATAGAGATAGGAGATGGTGGAATTACATGTTATCGCAGTGGAAGTTGTTTCCATCTGAAACACTTATCAGGGAGAGAATGAAGTCAATGGTCATGAAGCCTATTAAATATAGAGCCATGATAATTTCCTATTGCCACCGTTTAGCTGGAAGAAACAGCTACACATCCACTACAGAATGTCAGATGACAGTTTAGAAAAAGGCATTAGGAGGGGTGAGCAATGGGGTGAATTGGATTTTAATCAGTTTGCGTGTGGAATCTGGATAGTGCATTGAGGAGCAACATGAATGAGGAATAAGAGGGACTCTAGGCTAGATCCCAGCCATATCCAGAATATAATGGAAGAAAGGTAATGAGAACCTGAAGAAGACAGACTGCTGTGTAGGTTGTTTACTCAGTAGGTGCTTGCTGCTTCACATCCTCTTGCTCCCAGTGGTTCTGATGCAACTACAATTATTCCCAGCAATTGCTGTCTGTAAGAAAGTGGGAGTAATAGTAAATGATCACAGTTATTAAATTCAGAGCTGAAGCTAAAAAATGTAAAGTGCTAGGAAAGGGAAAAGATGCAGTTCCTTAGCTTCACTGCAACCAAGGACAGAGAAGGCAGAATGGGAGTGTGATGACAATTAAAGTGGCAGCTGATAGGTAGTTCAAGGTCACAGCATGTTTTTTTTAGGAAGTCTAACACTATGTTTCAGATTGTTTGCAGCTTTAAGTTCATATGCTATTATCTTAACCACTTGTTTTTTTTCAAAGGATCTATTCCTTTGATAGGTTTCTTATTCAACTCTGTTATTCTGTTCTCTCAGTTTATATCTTCCTTGGACACACCTACCGTTTCTTTACTTGTCCAATGCTAACAATTGTTGTGCACTTGATCAAGGAGCCTTTCTAGTATTTCTGCAGTTAAACATCGGGCTTTAATATTCTCAGGTCAATCAATCTTGGATTTCTATTGTTATATAAGTACAATAGATTACAAATTAGTTTATCTAATAATCACGCATCATGGAAATGAAATGTCAAAGGCCAAAAATTAAACAGCATTGGGTAATTTTAGTAAGATAAGCAAACTGAATATGGCTACATTTCTATGAATAAGAATATAAAGTATGTAATTACATTGGCTGGTGTTCTCGACATGTAGGTTAAAGTGTAACAAACGAGCAAGGGTTCTCCTGCAAATCAAAATGTCAGTTATTCCAAAGTCCAAAATTACTGCAGAAGTGTTCATGGACATTGACACATTGGTTTATCATTGTCTAACAGCACAATTATGCAACAACATAGCTCATTCCAAATACATTAAAATTTTGAATATTGATAGTAATCAATGTGCATTAGTTTTCTCAAAGTACTTTTTTTCTTTGAAATAGTGCACCACATTGGAATCCTTAAACTAGTTGTTACTTTTTTGAAATATGTGGTAAGCATGCTTGGATATCCCTCACTTAGGATGCTTATTAAAGAACCAATTTGAACTTATTGTCTTCTGAGAATTTGAAGATAATTAAAGCTTGAATTCTCTTCAGAGTTTGCAAGTGTCAAGAAGCATGCAAATCCTGAATTAATTAGAAGTAAGATATATGATATTAAAATAATAGAAGTTTTACATATTACCAAAGCCAAAAGTGAGATACCTTCAAAGATCCCTAGGAGTCAAGGATAATAAACTTGCTGGAAAGTTTTAGACCATAAGGCCATAAGATATAGGAGAGAATTAGGCCATTTGGCCCATCACGTCTGCTCTGCCATTTCATCACGGCTGATCCAATTTTTCTTTCAGCCCCCATCTACTGCCTTCTCCCTATATCCCTTCATGCCCTGACCAATCAAGAATCTATCAATCTCTGCCTTAAATATACATTAATACTTGAGCTCTACAGCTGCCTGTGGCAAAGAATTCCACAGATTCACCACTCTCTGGATAAAGGAATTCCTCCTCATCTCCATTCTAAAAGGATGCTCCTCTATTCTGAGGCTATGTTCTCTGGTCTTAGACTCTCCCATCATATGACACATCCTCTCAACATCCACTCTAACAAGTCTTTTCACCATTCGACAGGTTTCATTGAGGTCACCCCTCATTCTTCTGAATTACAGTGAATTCCAGAGCCATCAAACGGTCTTCATATGACAAGCCATTCAATCCTAGAATCATTTTTGTGAACCTCCTTTGAACTCACTCCAGTTTCAGCACATCCTTCCCAAGAGAAGGGGCCAAATCTGCTCACAATACTCCAAGTGAGACCTCACCAGTGCTTTATCACGTTTCAACATTACATCCTTGCTTTTATATTCTAGTCCTCTTGAAATGAATGCTAACATTGCATTTGCCTTCCTCACCACAGATTCAACCTGCAAATTAATTTTTAGGAAATCATGCACAAAGACTCCCATATCTCTTTGCACCTCAATTTTTTGGATTTTCTCTCCATTTAGAAAACAGTTAACCCTTTCATTTCTTCTACCGAAGTGCATGACCACACATTTCCCAACTCTGTATTCCATCTGCCATTCCTTTGCCAATTCTTCTAGTCTAAGTCCTTTTGCAGTGTCTCTACATCCTCAAAACTACCTGCCTCTCCACCTATCTTCATATCGTCTGATAACTTTGCAACAAAGCATAACATAAAAAGAACCAGTCCCAACACAGACCCCTGTGCAACACTACTTGTCACTGGCAGCCAGCCAGAAAAGGTTCGCTTTATTCCCACTCTTTGCCTCCTGCCAATCAGCCACCGCTTTATCCATGCTAGAATCTTTCCTGTAATACAATGGGTTTGTAACTTGTTAAGCAGCCTCATGTGAGGGACCTTGTCAAAGGTCGTGTGAAAATCCAAGTACACAACATTCACCTTTGTCTATCCTGCCTGTTACTTCGTCAAGGAATTACAATAGATTTGTCAGTCAAGATCTTCCCTTGGGGAGACCATGCTGACTACACCCTATTTTATCATGTGCCTCCAAGTACCCTGAGACCTTGTCCTTAATAATCGACTCCACTATCTTCCCAAACACACAGGTAAGACTAACTGGCCTATACTTACCTGTCTCTCTCTTCTTGAAGAGTGGAGTCACATTTACAATTTTCCAGTCTTCTGGAACCATTCCAAAATCTTATGATTCTTGAAATATCATTACTAATGCCTCCACAATCTCTTCAGCCACATCTTTTAGAACTTGGTGGTGTACACCATCTGGTCCAGGTGACTTATCTAACTTCAGACCTTTCAGTTTCCCAGCTCCTTAGCCATGTGTTAAACTGTATAAACTTCCTAATTCTAGCCTCAAAAGCATGTGGTATAGTTAGCAATCTGAGATCATAACCCTGGAGTTCTTCCCTTTAATTTAGCACCTAACTCCCTGAATTCCTTATGCAGAACCTCGTCAGTTGAACTGAAGGTGCTATATTAAAGGTAGGTGCCATGTCATTGGTACCTACATGGAACATGACTTCTAACTATTCACACTCCCACTTCAGAATGCTGAGGACTTGATCCAAGATATCCTGCACCCTGACACCCAGGAGGCAACATACCATCCAGGAATCTTGTTCTCGCCTACGGAACCTCCTACCCATTCCCCTAACTAATGAATCCCCTATTGCCACAATGCGCCTCTTCTTCCCCCTTCCCTTATGAATCATAGAGGCTAGACTCAGTTCCAAATACACAAACACTGTGACTTTCCTCTGTTAGGTCCCTCCCCCCCAACAGTATTCAAAGTGATGATGCTGCTGTTGAGGGGCATAGCCACAGGGGTACTGCACTGTGCTCCTTAAACCCTTTCTCCTTCCTGATTGTCACCCAGTTTCCTGTGTCCTGCACCTTGGGTTAAACTACTTCTCTATATGTCTTATTTTCACCCTTTTGGCCTACCAAACAATCCAGAGTTCGTCCATTTCCAGCTCCAACTTTTTATCACTGATTGTTAGCAGGATGCACTTCTCAGAGCTCTAGTGGTCAGGGACACTGGAGGTCTCCCTGCTTTCCCACAACCCGCAAGAGGAACGCTTCTCTATTCTGCCTAATATCTCTACTGTCCTAGCTGAGCAGATATAAAGAAGAGAAGGTAAAATAAGGCTTTCTTTCCTTGCTTTCTCTGAGTGAAGCCTCAAAAAGCTAAAGATCACCACCCTATGTCCACTTAAGAAGATGGCCGCAGTGCTTGCCCCTCTTTCCTTTAATTTGCTCTTACTAATCAATCTCAAACACCAACTGGCCGCTGATTAAAGCTCTATTATGTTGCTTCCAATTGCTTCTGCCTTTTATCCTTGGGCAGTGGACCTGATTGTAGCGCCCTCCTCTCCAAACTTCTGATGCCCAGATTGGCTGCTGGTCAAAGTTTTATTGGGAACCCACCAATAGTTGGTAAACATCTGGGAAGCAGACAATTTTTATAACGATTTATCAAAGAGGGAAACTGAAATAAGATGAATAATCATTTGAGGGGATGATAAATGTACTGAGCAGAGGGAGTACAATAGGTATGCCACACCCAGATTTGCAGCAAGCACTTGATAATCTCCCAAAGAGTATTCCATAATTCTGTTGATATTTGCATTTGGAATATCAGCTGAGGAGATAAATTAACAGCATTGATACTATTCAATAACCTGGTGTATGATGACTTATGTAGTCTACATATCACTTTGCTCTTTTACTGTAATTAGAATTCTTTCGAGACATGCCTTTAATAACATAAACATTTTCTGTTTAAACAAAGATTTCAAAAGATTCAAAAAAGTGACACAAAAATTAATTTGATAACGTAATTATCAGTTTTTAAATTAATTTTGATCCATAGCTTGTCTGATAATAATGCTTTTGTTCTAACAGCATGGGCTTAATTTTTTTTTCTTTGAAAGGAAGTTTAGTGTTACGGTAGAATCTAAACCTGTAATGTGTGATCCCTGCATTAACTTGCTCAAGTGGGCAACATGAAAGTGAACATTTCAAGTTCAAATTTATTGAAATCTATCTGTACCTATATACAACCAAATAAAACAATGTTCTTCCAGACCATGGTGCACCCACAATAAACATCTCACACAGAGCACATAAAACAAATTATTAGCACCAATAAATGAATAAAAGTGTGCAGCAGAGGTAAACAGTAAACATTGACAAAGCCTGCTGACCTAGTGACGAAACCTCGGTGGCAGCAGGATATTCATTAGTCTCACAGCCTGGGCGAAGAAGCTGTTACCCAACCTGGCAGTTCTAGTCCTGATGCTCATGTACCTCCTTCCTGACGGTAGTGGGTCAAAGAGATTGTGGGAATGGTGTTAAGGATCCTAAACAATGCTTTGGGTCCTTCAAATACAATGCTCCCAGTAATTTCTCCTGTGGGGGTGGGGAGGAATGGAGATCTTGGTGATATTCTCAGTGGTTTTTCCTGTCTCGCAGAGTCAGAGTAGAGTAGAGTAGAGTCTCGCAGTCCGATACCACAAGAAGATTCAGCCAGACAGGATTCTCTTGATGGTGCTCCTGTAGAACGTTGCTAGAATGGGTGCAAGGAGCCTTGTACACCTCACTCTTCTCAGAAAGTGTGGATGCTGCTGAGCCTTCTTGACCAAAGAGGAGGTGTTACCTTTGTATCATCTGAAAACTTGGCAACATGTAGATGATTTGGATGACCAACTGATGGCTTGTGGCCAAGTTTGCAGATGATACAAAGATAAGTGGAGGAGCAAGTAATGTTGAGGAAGCAGGGAGTCTGCAGAAGGACGTATACAGATTGAGAGAATGGGCAAAGAAATGGCAGATGGAATATAGTGCAGAGAAGTGTATGGTCATACATTTTGGTAGAAGGAATAAAGGCACAGCCTGTTTTCTAAGATGGGGAGAAAACTCAAAAATCTGAGGTGCAAAGGGACTTACAAGTCATTGTGTCAGATTCCCTAAAGATTAACTTGCAGGTTGAGATGGTAAGAAAGGCAAGAATGAAAGAAATGAATGTTAGCATTCATTTCGAGAGGACTAGAACATGACATCAAAAATGAAATGCTAAGACTTTATAAGGCTTCGATCAAACTGTACTTGGTGTATTGTAAGCAGTTTTGTGTCCCTTATCTAAGAAAAGATATACTAGCGTTGGAGAGAGTCCAGAAGAGGTTCAAGTGAATGTTTCCAGGAATGAAAAGGTTAACATATGAGGCATGTTTGATGGCTCTAGGCCTGTACTTGTAGAGTTCAGAAAAATGAGGGGGATCTCATTGAAATCTATCAAATATTGGAAGGTCTGGATGAATGGAATGGAGGGAAGATGTTTCCTATGGTGGGTGAGCCTAGGACCAGAGGGCACAGTCTCATACTAGAGTGATGTCAAGTTTGAATAGAGATGAGGAGGAATTTCTTTAGCCTAAAGATAGCTGCTAAGGGGGGGGGGGGGAGTCATTGCTCTAAAAGAAATAGATTCATTCATTACATTTCTTCCCCCCTTTAGATTAATGCAACTTAAAACTATATGTATACAAAACAGTTAATTTCCCTTTCATAAACCCATATTCCAAACAAACATGCTTTCACAATACCAGTCCATAACTAACATTACAGTTCTAAAGACTCATTCTATTGGGTGGTGCTCTGCTTCTTTCTCTGTGCCTGTGGGATGTCATCAGGTGTGGTAGGTGTCTTGTCTAAGATAACATCCTCAGTTTCCCATGTCACGTTGCTGTCAGTGACAAGATCATCACTGATGATCTGGTGACTGTAATGTCTCCGTCTTGTAGGATACAGTCGACTCAGGTGTCTTCTTTGGTTGAGCATCCAGTATCTAGTCCACCTGACGCCTCCACGCCTGCCCTCCTACAACAACTATGTACATCAGTGGTCCAGTTCTTGTCGCTATCCTACCTGGAGTCTATACATTACAGTAGTGAATCTATGGAATTCATTGTCACAGGCAGCTGTTGTGGCTAAGTATATTTAAAATGGAGGTTGATAGGTTCTTGATTATCAGGGCTTCAAAAGATATGGGGAACACACAGGAGAATGGGGTTGAGAGGGATAATAAATCAGTTATGATGGAATGTCAGACCAGACTCAATGGGCTGAATGGCCTAATTCTGCTCCTATGTCTTAAGGTCTTATAAGTGTTGTGGGTCCTGTTTAGATCATCCATTATGTGCAAATCAGGGGATTTGTGCTCTTCACTTTCTCCACAACAAAGCCCTTGATATGCATTGGTTGGCCCATGCCTTCCTGAAGTCCACAGTCATCGCTTTTGTCTTGTCCACATTGAACTACAGGTCGTTGATCTCACACTATCTGATAAGCCTCTCTACCTCCACTCTGTATGCTGACTCGTCATTGTTGCCAATGAGCCAACCACTGTTGTATCATCAGTGAGCACGATGCAGTTTGAGTTGGGTCTGGCAGTGCAGTCTTGAGTTAGCAGCAGGCTCAGCACACCGTCCTTGGGGGTGGGGGGCACCATTGCTCAGCACAATGAAGCTTGAGTTATTGCTGCCAACTTGGACTAACAAGAAGTCCAAGATCCAGTTGGAGAGAGGGGTGATGAGTCCTAACAAGAACTGTTTACCCTCCAGTCTTTGAGAGGTATTTGTGTTAAATGCTGCTCTGAAGTCAAAGAAAACATCCTGCTGTATGAGGCACCACTTTCTATGTGGGACAAGGTGGAGTGGAGGGACAAGGCTATGGCATCATCAGTGGACTGGTTTGAGCCGTAGACAAACTGGAAAGGGTCCAATGTTGTAGCTGGGAATTTATTCAATCCATTTCCAGCCATTCATGGTTTTTAAAGTCAATGCCACTGGGTGTAATCCTTCAGGCCAGTTACTGTCATTCTCTGATGCACCAGAATGATGGTGGCTGCAGGGATAGAGGACTGTTGCAAACAGATATTTTAAAACTGTCCATTAACCCCTCTGTTAGCTGGGCTGCACAATCCTTCATCATCTGACCAGGTATGTTTCAGGGTAGCACTTTAAAACACTCGAATGAAACCTGAAATTGGAGGCAAGGGCTGCAAATCCATGGTCTATTGAGACTAACGGAGGCCTACACTACACACTGCACACTGTGCAGGAAGATGTTTAACAGTTGTACAACATCCTGTGTATGTTACTCAAAATGGGTTTTTTGGTTTGTTAAGAGTAGGAATGCTTCTTTGTTTGATAAGTGTTTCTCTCACAGTTGTTGATATGGTAATTGTATTCATTTGTTAACCAATGGGGAATGTTATTTTGTCTTGTGAGGCTGGGAACTTGGGGGAGGGGTTTTTCGCGGTTTTTGGGGAGAGAGCGGGAGGAAGACATCGAGGAAGGTGGATGTGCACTGCACTGCTCGGAAGACCACCGGGGGTGGTCCTAGGTGCGAAGACGTGGAGGTCGGAGGCAAGCGACGAGGGGTCGAATGGTTCGATGGTTGAGCTCCAACGATGTGCACTAAACTGACTGAACTTTGATAAGTTGGCGCCTTTTTGTTTTTTTCCCTTGCATATATATTGTATTGCCTACTGCTCTTTTAATTTTAGTAAACTCTTTAAAGTGTATTTCATAACGGTATTTGTTGTGGGTTTGATACTGTGGGCGGGCGCGAAACATAAACTCGATTCTCACAGCACCTGCGTGCACGGGAGGTGGGATTGTGTGCGGCTGGATCTCCTTTTCCCCTAGACATCAACCAGCCTGTTGGGTAAGTGTTACACAGTCCAATGCAATTTATCAGTGTAATGCATGGATCTATTTCTTGTAATGTGAACAAATCATGAAAGATGGATTTTCAAGATCACTGATGAGCACAGAATGCAACTACGCACAGATTTACGCACTACGCACGCCCTGCGTGCAGGGGAGGTGGGATTGGTGTGCGGCTGGATCTCCTTTTCCCCTAGACATATACCAGCCTGTTGGGCAAGTGTTACATTTGTGGGGTGCTCATCCCGGATTGGATTGTCAGGGTCTGTGGAATCACGCAGGCAGCAGAGCGGAGATAGACAGAGATAAGATTGTTAGCTGGTGCGAATTTGAAGGTGTACTGGCGCAGTATGCTTGTGCAGTGAGCGGACTGAATTTTCGAATTTTGGGAGACACGATAGTGCGGAGCTTAAGTTCGGTGAAGGGTATTGGGCATGTAGAATTGGTAGCTAGACGGTGTGGTAAAGAGGTAGAGTCTAGCTGGGTGTTGGTTCGTACGAGTGTTGACGTCAGGACGTTGGAACTGCCGGCGACGGTCAGTGTTCCAGGGGGAGGTGGGGCCGTGGGGGCTCCACACCCTCTCCAAGGATGAGGCTGAGGAGGCTGAGGAGCCAGAGCTAGAGCTAGAGGTGGACCATAGAGAGGTGCCTGGCACTAGTAAAGGGAGGTGGGAGGAGAGAGTCGTGACTAAGCCCCGCTCCCCAGGTAGGGTGGAAGCCTCGGAGCTGGCAGCCGCACTTAATTCCCTGGTGAATCCTGCTAAAGCTGGGGGTGTTCTCCGGAGCTATGCCTACTCCGGACGGGGAGGTGGACTATGAGACCTGGATCGAGCATACGTCTTTGATGTTAGAGGAGTGGCCAGGCTCGGAGGAGAAGAAGAGGCAGTGATTGGTGGGAAGTTTGAGGGGTTTAGCAGCCAAAACCGTCCGGGAGTTGAAAGCTGAGAAGTCTGGGGCCTCAGTGGAGGAATGCCGAGAAGTTTTGGAGGGAGCGTTTGGGTTGTCAGGGGAACCCTGGCTGCTTTTAGCAGAGTTCCAACGCCTGGAACAATGGAGAGGGGAAAAGCTCTCCGAGTACATATTTAGGATGGAGGGGATGCTCTCGGGGCTGCGGCGCCAGGGGGTAGTGAAGGCGACTGACGTGGCTAGCGTGAGGATGAGTCAGCTATTCAGTGGCTCTCTGGAGGAGGACAAGGTGGCGTGGACTATCCGGCAGGCTTATAGGAAAGGCCCCCCTCCATCGTTTGGGCAACTGATTAGAGAGGTGCGGGAGGAAGAGAGAGCGTTGGGGCAGAAAAGGGGTGCGGGCCTACGGGAGCGATCTTCAGCGATACAGGAAGTGGTGGCTGGGTAGAGGATTGACAACCCCCCAGAGAGTAGGGAACCCCCTCTGGAGGGGAGGGACAGGGGAGGTACCCACTCCCGGGGGTGACCAGTGCAGTGGGTGGGGAGCGGGAGCCGTCCTGGGAGAGGAGGGGCGGCAGGCAGCGTGTGCTTTAACTGTGGGAAAGAGGGGCACTTCAGGCGGGACTGTGGGTGGCCGAGGGTGTGCTATAGCTGTGGAGAGGAGGGACACTTTAGGTGGGATTGTGAGAGACAAGGAGACCTGCGGAGGACAAGCCCCCCTGCGACTAAGAAGGGAGAGGTGTTGGGAAACTTAGGAGACGCTCAGTGAGGGAACGGACTGGAGCCTCTGGAGGAACACGTTCCCAGCGATCAGCCGGAAGACCACCAGGTGCCCACACCTCTATTCCGGATGGGCTGGTAGGACCCCGTGCCAGTGTGGGTCTACGAATAGAGGGAGTTTACGCAAAAGCCGTTCTTGATACGGGATCGCAGGTGACCTTATTGTACCGGTCTTTCTACAATCAATATCTAAAGCATTTGCCCGTAACCCCATTTGATGCCCTGCAGATTTGGGGTGTGAGCGAGGGTGACTACCCATACGATGGGTACCTATCGGTGAGATTGGAGTTCTCGGAGGGCGATGTGGGAGTGTCGGAAGCTATTGAGACATTGGTGTTGGTGTGTCCTGACCCAGTGGAAACCGGTGGTGCTGCCCTCCTGGTGGGGACTAACTCCCCCATTGTGCGACGACTCCTGGGAGCTTGTAAGGAGAAAGGGGGGGAAGACTTTCTGGAGACCCTCTCAGTGCATCCAGTGTTTCGAGCGGTGTTCGAAGAAGGGGTTGCCTCCCAAGGGCTGGACCCGGAGTGTAAACGAGGGACGGTGTGATGTACGCAGGCGAGGCCCAAGGTGATCCGACCAGGGGAGGTAGCACTAGTGATGGGGACCCCCAGATTCCCAGGAGTGCCAAAGGGCGAAGCCCTGTTAGTAGACGCCCTGGACGATCTTGAAGGGGAGACACGATTTCTGGCGGGGGCACTGGTGAGGCCCGAAGTGCAGAGACCAGGGGTGGTACATGCGAGGCGTATAGCTATAAGTGTCAGGAACACCACGGCAAGAGAGATCACCTTTAAGGGGGGAATGCCGCTGGCACATCTGTTCCCAGTGACGGTAATGTCTAGCGCACCAGTGAGGACCACTACCGGGGAGGGATCGGAGCATCGAAGGGAGCTGACCGCTGAAGCCTTTAACTTCGGGGATTCCCCAGTGTTGCCGGAGTGGAAACGCAGGGTAGTGGAGAAGATGCTGAAGATGGAAACTGTTTTTTCTCGGGGTGAGTTTGATGTTGGCTGCTCCAAAAGCACTCGCCACACCATCCGGGTGACAGAAGGCACCCCATTCCGAGAGAGATCCCGGCGGATGGCCCCAGCAGATGTTGAGGACGTGCGACAGCACTTGTGCAAGTTGAAGGAGGCCGGAATCATAGCTGATTCCCGAAGTCCTTATGCGTCCCCAATAGTGGTGGCACGGAAGAAGAATGGGCGAGTGCGCATGTGTGTTGACTACAGGACGTTGAATCGGCGAACTGTCCCTGATCAATATACTGTCCCAAGAGTCGAAGATGCGTTGGCCTGCCTGAGCGGTGCGAAGTGGTTCAGTGTGCTGGATTTAAGAAGTGGGTATTACCAGATCCCGATGAGCGCGGCTGATAAAGAGAAGACCGCTTTTATCTGTCCTCTGGGGTTCTTTCAGTTTGAACGAATGCCCCAAGGCATATCGGGAGCCCCAGCCACCTTCCAGAGGCTCATGGAGAGAACTGTGGGGGATATGAATCTGTTGGAGGTGCTGGTGTACCTGGACGATTTGATAGTGTTTGGATCGACTTTGGAGGAACATGAGGAGAGGCTGTTGAAGGTGTTGGGCCGGCTTAATGAAGAAGGGTTGAAGCTTTCCCTGGACAAATGCCAGTTCCGCAGGTCATCGGTTAGCTACGTTGGCCATATCATTTCACAAGAGGGAGTGGCTACTGATCCAACCAAGATAGAGGCCGTGACCACCTGGCCGAGACCCCAGAAAGTGGGTATTACCGCCGATTTGTGAAAGTATATGCAAAAGTGTGTCATCCGTTGACTCAGCTGTTGTGTGGCTATCCCCCGGTGGGAAAGAAAAGGAAGGGGGACCAGAGACAGGATACTGGAGGATACTGGAACCCGGCAGAACCTTTTGGCTCAAGATGGGATGATCGATGTGAAGAGACGTTCCGATCTTTGAAAAGGGCACTGACCCAGGCCCCGGTGTTGGCTTTTGCCGATCCCCAGAAGCCATATGTGCTGCACACGGATGCCAGCCGAGAGGGTCTCGGGGCTGTTCTGTACCAGGAGCATGGCAAAGCATTGAGACCAGTAGCCTTTGTCAGCCGAAGCTTGTCGCCATCGGAGAGAAACTATCCCACTCACAAGTTGGAGTTCCTGGCACTGAAGTGGGCGGTGGTGGACAAGCTGGGCGATTACCTGTACGGAACCAAGTTTGAGGTGAGAACGGATAACAATCCCCTCACTTGTACTGACTTCGGCTAAGCTGGATGCTACAGGACATTGGTGGCTGGCGGCCTTTTCTGTATATGATTTCAGCCTGAGGTACCGCCCAGGAAGCAAGAATGTTGATGCAGATGCTTTGTCATGTCGGGAGCCGGGGGAACAGGAGAAGGACGAGGAGTGGGAGAGCGTCCCGGCCCCTGGAGTGAAGGCTATGTGTCAGTTTGCTATCACGGTGAAGGCTGAGGGAAGAGGAAGGCTGGAGCGAGCCGTGGACCACTTGGGGGTTTTTGACAACGCCATACCCCTAGCTTACGGTGACCTGACCGCACTGCGGACTAAACAGTTGCCGGAAATGAGTCCGGGGGAAGTGGCAGCTGCTCAGCAAAATGACCCGGGCATTGGCACAGTGTGGAGAGCGGTCGAGAAGGGGGATGGGGAGTTGGCTGAGAAGGTGAAACACCCATGCGTGCCTCTGTTGTTGAAGGAGTGGTCTCGGTTAAAGTTAAAGAACAAAATCTTGTACCGGGTAACGACGCCTCTGGACCAACCCCGCTGTTGGCAACTGGTCCTGCCAGAGGAGTATCGCCAGACTGTACTCCAGGCCTTACATGATGATTCTGGACATTTGGGGGTGGAAAAGACCTATGGATTACTCAAAGACCGGTTCTACTGGCCCCGGATGAGGGGGGATGTCGAAGAATACTGTAGGGGATGCCGTCGTTGCATCCAGAGGAAGACTCTGCCAGCGTTGGCGGCTCCACTGTCGCACTTGCAGGACCTCTGGACCTGGTATGTATGGATTTCGATTGAGCCTGACACCAACAACACCGCAAATGTCTTAGTCATCACCGATCATTATACTCGCTATGCTCAGGCATTTCCCACCAAGGATCAGAAGGCGACGACAGTGGCGAAGGTGTTATGGGAGCAGTATTTTGTCCATTACGGCCTTCTCAGGTGAATCCATAGTGATCAGGGGCAGGACTTTGAGAGCCGCCTTATCCATGAATTACTGACTATGTTTGGGGTTGAGAAATCTAGGACTACCCCTTATCACCCACAGGGAGATCCTCAGCCAGAGAGGTTCAACAGGACCCTGTTGGATATGCTCGGGATGCTGGAGATTGGGCAGAAAAGTAGATGGAGTCGTCATATTGGACAATTGGTTCACTGTTACAATTGTACTCGCAATGATGCTACAGGGTACTTGCCCTATTATCTGATGTTCGGGCGGGAAGCGAGGTTGCCAATTGACTTGTGTTTTGGGGGTGAAGTGGGTGAATTACCCGGGAAGTCCTATCTAAAGTATGTGTCCGACATGAAGAGGGAGTTACAGCGGGCGTACGAGTTGGCCGAGGCGGCGGCTACCAAACAAAACCAGAGAAATAAGATGCGGTATGATCGAAAGGTGAAGTTTGTCCAATTATTGCCGGGCGACCGGGTTCTTTTACGGAATTTGGGACTCCCTGGTAAGCACAAGTTGGCAGATCGATGGGCGGCCAGCCCCTATGTAATAGAGAGCCAAATGCCGAACCTGCCAGTTTACCGGGTGAAACCTAAGGATGGGAAAGGGCCTATCAAGGTACTCCATCAGAATCACCTGCTGCCCCTGGGTCAAGCGGTGCAGGTGGATAAGGAGCCCGAGAGGGAGGTTACACCTAGTACAAGGACTCTGCGAGGGCACGGAGAACGGGAAGAGCCCGCTGCTGAAGAGCGGGGACGGGTCCCTCACCCGGGAATGGCTACCGATTCGGAAGAGGACGACTCAGATGAGTGGCCCGTTCCCATTCGCTGGCGCTCCAGTACCAGATGAGGAGGCTCCTGGCCCTTCCCATACTGAGTTGGGTGAGAGGAGGGAAGGTCTTGAGGGTCAGATGGAGAGGCAGCCAACATTGGGGGGAGAGAGGGTGGAACCTGAGCGTGAGCCGGAGAGATTTCAGGTGAGGGAGGACCCCCGTGAAGAAGGGGGTGTGGGTCTGTCAGGTAGACCTGGGGAGTCCGAGACAGTGGTTTCGCAGGTGAAGAGGGAGCCCAGTCGGGCAGAAGGGGTATGGAGATCTCAGAGGATTAGGCGCCCCCCGGAGCGGTTGACATATATGGTGCCAAGAGAAACGAGTGTGATTTCTACTGCTATGTCACTGTTTTCTGCACCTGGGTTGGGTTTTGTGTGTTGCAAGAAGCGTTGGGGAACTCTGGTAATGCCATGAGGGCATGACATTTGCTGGTGGGGAGAGAATGTACAATGTCCTGTGTATGTTACTCAAAATGGGTTTTTTGGTTTGTTAAGAGTAGGAATGCTTCTTTGTTTGATAAGTGTTTCTCTTGCAGTTGTTTTGCTTTATACTTGTTGATATGGTAATTGTATTCATTTGTTAACCAATGGGGAATGTTATTTTGTCTTGTGAGGCTGGGAACTTGAGGGAGGGGCTTTTCACGGTTTTTGGGGAGAGAGCGGGAGGAAGATGTCGAGGAAGGTGGACGTGCGCTGCACTGCTCGGAAGACCACCGGGGGTGGTCCTAGGTGCGAAGACGTGGAGGTCAGAGGCAAGCGACGAGGGGTCGAATGGTTCGATGGTTGAGCTCCAACGATGTGCACTAAACTGACTGAACTTTGATAAGTTGGCGCCTTTTTGTTTTTTTCCCTTGCATATATATTGTATTGCCTACTGCTCTTTTAATTTTAGTAAACTCTTTAAAGCGTATTTCATAATGGTATTTGTTGTTGGTTTGATACTGTGGGCGGGCGCGAAACATAAACTTGATTCTCACAGCACCTGTGTGCACGGGAGGTGGGATTGTGTGCGGCTGGATCTCCTTTTCCCCTAGACATCTATCAGCCTGTTGGGTAAGTGTTACACAGTCCAATGCAATTTATCAGTGTAATGCATGAATCTATTTCTTGTAATGCGAACAAATCATGAAAGATGGATTTTCAAGATCACTGATGAGCACAGAATGCAACTACGCACAGATTGACCAAAAGGCCCTTAGACTAGTATGGGAAATAAAGAAGTTGCACCACTACCTCTACAGACAAAAGTTTAGGCTAGTGGCAGATAACCCCCCCCCCCCCCCCCCCGTGTCCATTTTCAATCCCAGGCAGGCAATTCCAGTGACGATTGCTACCCAGTTACAAAATTAGGCATTGTTCCTAGGAGCCCACTCTTATGACATAGAGTTCAGGGGTACCAATCAACACAGCAACACAAAGTCTTCCACTGTTGGCAACAAAAGTCTTCAGACTGTGACCCAGCAGAAGTGTTCCACACAGCATTGGTGGACCAGTTGCCAGTAACAAATTTCAAAATACAAAGCGAAGCAAGGAATGACCCAACATTGTCAGAAGTATGAAATCAGCATGCAAGGGTGACCAGCACATGGTAACCCTATGTTTTCAGAGTTCTCAGTGAGATGTCGGTATGTCAAAGGATGCTAGTGTGTGGATCTTGTGTTGTGGTTCCCTCTAAACTGCGCAAATGTTAGAAAACTTGCATGAAGGACACCTTGTGTACAGTCAAGGTTAAGTGTCTTACCTCGAGCTACCTGTGGTGGCTGGAAAGAGATACGTAGATTGAGGATTTGGCCAAAAGCTATTTAGGATGTCAAAAAGTTCCAAATGCACCCTCCCAGGCACAGTTACACCCATGGGAGTGGTTGTCCTCACTATGGCAACGAGTACGTATTAACTTTGTGCGGCCATTCATGGACTCCATGTTTCTGATTACTATGGATGTTCATTCAAAGTAGCTGGAGGTTATACCAATGAAGTCAACCACCTCAGCAAAGACTGTCTCTGCTCTGAGGACTATCTTCACCAGAAATGGCTTACCAGAACAAATTGTGTGTGACAACGGATCACAATACATATCAAAAGAATTACAACTGTTCATGAAGAAAAATGGCATCAGACATTTCAGGTCAGCTCCTCACCACCCAACAATGACTGGGTTCGCCAAAAGCTTTATCTAAACCTTCAGGAAGTCTACTAAAGTGATGGACAAAGAGGACATTTCTCTACAGCACAAGGTGGGCAACTTGCTTTTTGTGTATCGGAACTCTGCTCATGCAATGACAAATCAAACACCTGCAATGCTGTTCATGAGCAGGAATCTGAGATCTGACATGGACCTCCTGAAACCAGACCTCCAGAGAGAAGTGCAAAATAAACGGTTCAGCCAGTTGCCAAGTGAAGCAGCAAGGAGCTTTGAGTTTGGACAGGAAGTCCTAGCATATGATTACCAAGAAGACAAGTAGATACCCAGTAGGATAGCTACAAGAACTGGACCACTGATGTACACACTGGACGTTGGAGATCAGGCATGGAGATGTCATGCGGACTAGATACTGGATGCTCAACCGAGGAACACACCTGAGTCGACTGCATCCAACAAGATGGACACATTACAGTAATCGGACTTACCTCTCAGATATAATGTCACTGATGGCAACATGACACTAGAAATGAGAATGTTGTCTTAGAAAAGACGACTACCAAACCTGATCCCACTCCACAGGCCCAGGGGTACAACAAGAATTTTATTGCTGACAAGATACCTGCCAATCCTGATGCCACTTCACAGGTTCAGAGGCGATGTCCTGAAAGAGACAGAGCACCACCCAAAAGACAACCTTTAGAATCGTGAAGTTAGTTATGGACTGTTATTGTGAAAGTATGTTTATTTGGAATATGGGTTTATGAAAGGGAAATTGAATGTTTTGTACATATGCAGTTTTATTTTACATTAATCTAAGTGGGGAAGAAGTATAATGTATGGATCTATTTCTTTTAAAGCAATGAATTCCCCCCAGCTCTATACCTTGACCTGTTGTCTGTGGCTGTTGTCTAGGCATCCGCATTGTTCTCTCTTTCTCTTTCTCTCGTAGTTATGTGAATACACCAGTTAAAGCCATCTCCTGTGTGTGTGCTTTTATTTAGTTGCTATATGTAATTGTGCAGGTTGTGAGTTTGAGCCCCAGCCGAGGCAGTGTGTTGTGTCCTTGAGCAAGGCACTTAACCACACATTGCTCCAGTCCACCCAGCTGAAAATGGGCAACCTCATGATAGACTGGCATCCTATCCAGTGGTGGGAGGGAGTCTCGTACTCTCAGTTGCTTCACACCACAGAAACTGGCAAAAGCACCAGCCTGATTAGCCTACAAGGCTCGGGACAGACTTTAACTTTAACTAACTCTGTCAATTAGAATTATCACTAACTACTGTATCTTTTATAGAGTCACAGAGCTATACAGAACAGGAATATCCCCCAAAATATCCATGTTGACTGTGTTGCTAACCCCATTTGCCTGTATTCAATCAGAATCCCTCGGCTCCTTTCCCACCCATGTAACCTAATGCCTTAACTGTTATTCTCTGTCTAACGTTTGCCAGTGTTGCAAAATTCACTCTCATGTCATGGACCTAGCAGCCAATTAACTATGATAGCCATCTTATAGTATCTAATGTAGCAACCAGGGAGTTGGCAAGTTTCTGCAGACTAGTTTGAGTAGCTCATGGTTGCTGATGGGGTAGTCCACAATCGTCACAGTACCTGGATGGCTCTCACTCTAGGCCAACTTGAGCTCATGTGTATGGATTCTGGGATGTGAACTACATATGACAAGATAATCTTTGTTGCTCAGTAGCCAGGCCTTGTGCTAGCCAGGTGTGCCAAGTGTAGTTGTTATGTCCTCTGCTGTGGAAATAAGGAGACAAGACCATCGCTGAGATGTAGTCGGCAAACTGCACGGTGCGTGGTAACACTGTGACTGAAAACAACACAACAGAAGATGCAAATAAAGTAATGCACATGCAGAGCAATGTGTGCGTAGTCAGCTGGAGCCTGTAACCATGGAGAAGCCTGGAATTTGAGCAAAGTTTCATGCTTTATTCAACTGCTGGTTTTGGACAAAAGCAACTGAGATAAAATTCTATGACAAGAAGGTGGCATGTCATACATTGCTCCTAGTTGGGAAAGTTGCCTAGGTCTTGCAGCATTTAACCACAGTATTCCATATTGTCTGGACTGATGAGGTCTCACTTGGGGTATTGTGAACAGTTTTGGGCCCCTGCCTAAGAAAGGATATGTTGACGTTGGAGAGGGTTCAGAGGAGGTTCACGAGAATGATTCTGGGAATGAAAGGGTTATCGTGTGAGGAGAGTTTGATCACTCTAGGCCTGTGCTGACAGTACTTTAGAAGATTGAGGGGTTATTGCCATGAAACCTATTGAATGTTGAAAGGCCTAGATTCGGTGGATGTGGAGAGGATGGTTCCAATAGCGGGGGAGTCCAGAACCAGTGGGCAGAGGGGTTGGGAGGGAAAATGAATCAGCTGTGACAAAGTTGCAGAGCACACATGATGGGCCAAACAGCTTAATTCTGGCCTATCTCTTATAGTCTCATGGCTGCATGCAGTGAGATCATAACAACACTCAGCTGATAAATGGCAGGTCACATTCATGCATTAATATACAAGGCCAAGACACTCCAAAACTGGATGCTTTAACTCCTACTCTTGAAAATCAATGGCATTATTATCTGAGTCCCTCATCATCAGCATCCTTGCGGTGGGTTGAGGTGGAGAGTCACCCTTGACCAGAAACTTAACTGGCCCAGCTACATAAACACTGTGGATTAATATACACTTTATCATCTATGGCAAGTTTACTTCTTGCAGTCTTTTTTATGATGTGCGAATGCTTTTTTCTAATTGCCCTTGGGTAATGGTGAGTCATCTTCTTGAATTGCTGCAGCCACTCTGGATAAGGTTCTCCTACACTGATGTTAGATAGGGAGCTTCAGCATTCAGATTCAGCACTGATGAAAGACCAGTTCAAAGTCATGCTGCCTCATGTCTAACAACACACACAAAATACTGGTGGAACACAGCAGGCCAGGCAGCATCTATGGGGAGAAGCACTATCTAAGTTTCAGGCCGAGGCCCTTCGTCAGGACTGAAGTGTCCTGCTGAAGGGTCTCGGCCCGAAACGTCGACAGTGCTTCTCCCCGTAGATGCTGCCTGGCCTGCTGTGTTCCACCAGCATTTTGTGTGTGTTGTTTGAATTTCCAGGATCAGCAGATTTCCTCGTGTTTGCTGCCTCATTTCAATATCAGCAGAGTGCATAGCTTGGAGGGGAAACTGCTAGGAATGATAACCCCATGTATCTGCTGCCCTTCTCTTTTTAGAGATGTTGGTTGCAGGTTTGTGGAGGTGTGATCAGTGTAGTCGGGGTGAGTAGCTGCAGTGTACTTTGTAGATGATACAGAAAAAAAGTTCAAAGGTTAATTTTATTGTCAAAATATGCATGTACAGTTCAGATCTGATATTCGCCTTCTTCAGATAGAGAAAATACAGAAAAACAATGGGAATTGTTGAAAGAATATAAATCAACTCCCATTCCTGCATGAAAAGGAAAAAAAAGAAACAAAACTCACAAACCCAAAATCCCCAACACTTCCCTCACAAAAAAATCTAGCAGATTGCCCACACAGAGAATGGGGAGCTAGAGCATCAAAAACCCCACAAAAAAAGCAACAACATCAAACTTGCAACCCCCTCCCCACTGTGTACCAATGGTGTACAGAATAAAAAAGAATTTTTTTTCCGATACTTTCAGATATTATTTGGATTTCTTTAGTGTCTTCCACCACGATGGTTACCCTGAAATAATTATTTAGACTGTCTATCATTTCTTTATTGCTAATTTATCAATTTCATCCTCTAGAAAAGGGTTTCCAATCTGGGGTCCACCAATTATGCTTAATGACATAGACATAAAAAAGGTTGGGAAACCCTGCTCGAGGAGTTAATATTCAGTACGAGCAATCTCGTTCTCTTTACCTGTAAAAGTGTGACAGTGGAACAGTGTGCATGGAACCAGAGGAGATAGCAGAGGTACTAAATGAGTACCTTGCTTCAGTATATACAACAGAAAAGGATCTTGGCAATTGTAGTGATGACTTGCAGCAGACTGAAAAGCTTGAGCATGTAGATTTTAAGAAAGAAGATGTGCTGGAGCTTTTGGAAAGCATCAAGTTGGATAAGTCACTGGCACTGGACAAGATGTACCCCAGGCTACTGCGGGAGGCAATGGAGGAGATTGCTGAGCCTCTGGCATTGATCCTTGCATCATCAATGGGGATGGGAGTGTCTTTGAAGGACTGGAGGGTTGTGGATGTTGTTCCCTAATTCAAGAAAGGGCGTAGAGATAGCTCAGGAAATTATAGACCAGTGAGTCTTGTTTCAGTGGTTGGTAAGTTGATGGAGAAGATCCTGAGAGGCAGGATTTATGAACAGTTGGAGAGGCATAATATGATTAGGAATAGTCAGCATGGCGTTTTCAAAGGCAAGTCATGACTTACGAGCCTGACTGAATTTTTTGAGGATGTGATTAAACACATTGATGTAAGTAGAGCTGTAGGTGTGGTGTATATGAATTTCAGCAAGACATTTGATAAGGTATCCCATGCAAGGCTTATTGAGAAAGTAAGGAGGAATGGGATCCAAGGTGACATTGCTTTGTGGATCCAGAACTGGCTTGCCCACAGAAGGCAAAGCGTGGTTGTAGATGGGTCATGTTCTGCATAGAGGTCAGTGACCAATGGTATGCCTCAGGGATCTGTTTTGGGACCCCTCCTCTTTGTGATTTTTATAAATGACCTGGATGAGGAACTAGAGGGATGGGTTAGTAAATTTGATGATGACACAAAGGTAAGAGGGTGTTGTGGATAGTGTGGAGGGCTGTCAGATGTTACAGCAGGACATTGATAGGATGCAAAACTGGGCTGAGAAGTGGAAGATGGAGCTCAACCCAGATAAGTGTGAGGTGGTTCATTTTGGCAGGTCAAATACGATGGCAGAATATAGTATTAATGGTAAGACTCTTGGCAGTGTGGAGGATCAGAGGGATCTTGGAGTCTGAGTCCATAGGACACTCAAAGCTGCTATGCAGGTTGACTCCATGGTTAAGAAGGCATACAGTACACCAGCCTTCGTCAACTGTGGGACTGAGTTTGAGAACGAGAAGTAATGTTGCAACTATATAGGACCCTGCTCAGACCCCACTTCAAGTACTGTGCTCAGTTCTGGTTGCCTCAATAAATGAAGGACGTAGAAACCATAGAAAAGGTGCAGAGGAGATTTACAAGGATGTTGCCTGGATTGGGGAGCATGCCTTATGAGAATAGGTTGAGTAAACTCAGCCTTTTATCCTTGGAGTGATGGAGGATGAGAGGTGACCTGATAGAGGTGTGCAAAATGATGAGGGGCATTGATCATGTGGATAGTCAGAGACTTTTTCCCAGGGCTAAAATGGCCAGCACAGGAGGGCACAGCTTTAAGGTACTTGGAAGAAGGTACAGAGGAGATGTCAGGGGTAAGTATTTTACACAGAGAGTGGTGAGTACATGGAATGGGCTGCTGGCTCATTGATGGAGCCAGAAACGATGGGGTCTTTTAAGAGACTCCTAGATGGGTGCATGGAGCTTAGAAAAATAGAGGGCTATGGGTAACCCTAGGTAATTTCTAACATATGGACATGTTTGGCACTGCTTTGTTGGCCAAAGAAAGGGCCTGTATTGTGCTAAAGGTTTTCTATGTTCTATGTACCTAATATTCAGTTTTAAATTTCCCTCATTTGCTCTCATTCTGTCTTTTCCTTTTAATTATTTTATTATTATTTTATTCATATTTTGCTGATATTTCAATATTTCCAATTCTTCCAGCCAATCACTCATTTTTGCATCATAACTACTGTTAAAATCAAATACTAGGTTTATGGTTCTTCCTTACCCTTACTGCTTCATCTCGCCGCACAAATTGATTATCATCTTGGGCTTCTGTCATTCTCTACCACCACGTGATCTGGCCTTTTATTAACAGAATTAATGCAGAATTATTGAATGAAATAATTTCATTGCATTCTGGCTGGTGCACTTGGCTGTATCTTCAGTAGCAGAAGAGATTTGTCAGGTAATTACCAGCAACAGAGGGTTGTAGTTATGAGGAGACTGGATAGAGTCATGAGATTCTGCAGATGCTGTAAATCTTGAGCAAAGCCCATAAAATGCTGGAGGAACTCAGTAGGTCAGTAGTGAGCAATAAACTATCAACACTTTGGAACAAGACCCTTCATTGGAACATGATTGGATATACTTTTGTCTCTTTGGAGGTGTATGAAGCTGAGGGATGGTCTTTTTGAGGTTTATAAAATTAAAAGGGTTATAAATAGCACAGATAATCTTTTACACAGGGCAAGGGTTCCTAGTACTAGAGGCACATATTTAAGGTGAGGAAGAAGATATTTAAAGAAGATCTGATGGTTAATTGAACTGTGTACTGGTACTCCTAGGCTGTTCACTCTGCAACACTTTTCAGGCCCCCGTCCTAGTTTCACTGCTCACAATACATCATTTGCACTTGTTTGAGCTAACTTGTATCTGCCATTCCCTGGTCCATTTCCCAAGTTGATCGAGATCCTGTTGTAATCTGAGACTACCCTCTTCACTATCCACTATGGTACCAATTTTGGTGTCAGGAGCAAATTTACTAATCATGCCACTTTCCCTCTTGTCTAAATCCTTAATGTGTATGACAACAACAGTGGACTCAGCAACAATTCTTTCAGTCCACCACTGATTACAGGCCAGATCAGGAGCAGCATCTCCAACACCACCACACTGAGCACAGATGCCCCCCAGGGTTGTGTGCTCAGTCCACTGCTGTTCACTCTGCTGACCCACAACAGTGCAGCAATACACAGCTCGAATTACATCAAGTTCACTGATGACATAACCATGGTGGGTCCCATCTGCAAGAATGATGAGTCAGCATACAGAGAGGAGGTGCAGTGGCTAATGGACTGGTGCAGAGCCAACATCCCATCTCTGAATGTGAACAAAAGAGATGGTTGTTGACTTCAGGAGAGCATGGAGCAACCACTCTCCACTGAACATTGACGGCTCCTCCGTTGAGATCGTTAAGAGCACCAAATTCCTTGGTGTTCACCTGGCAGAGGGTCTCACCTGGTCCCTCAACACCAGCTCCACAGCCAAGAAAGCCCAGCAGCGTCTCTACTTTCTGCAAAGGCTGAGAAAAGTCCATCTCCCACCTCACCCCCCCCCCCCCATCCTCACCACGTTCTACAGAGGATGTATTGAGAGTATCCTGAACAGCTGCATCACTGCCTGGTTCGGAAATTGCACCGTCTCAGATCGTAAGACTCTGCAGCGGATAGTGAGGTCAGCTGAAGGGAACATCAGGGTCTCTCTTCCCGCCATTACAGGCATTTACACCACACGCTGCATCTGCAAAGCTAACAACATTGTGAAGGACCCCAAGCACCCCTCATACAAACTCTTCTCCCTCCTGCCATCTGACAAAAGGCACCCAAGCATTTGTGCTCTCACGACCAGACTGTGTAACAGTTTCTTCCCCCAAGCCATTAGACTCCTCAATTCCCAGAGTCTAGACTCTAGACTGACACCAACTTACACACACACACATACACACACACAACTGAACACCACCACACTCCCTTTGCATTTTTTGCTAATTTATTTCTCAATTCCTGCTAAAACATTGTTTACATTGTTTACATTTACATTTACATCATTTATTATTATATTGTAATTTGCCCTTTAATGTGTCTATGGTCTTGTTTATTAATTATTGTACTGTCTTGCATTGTTTTGTGCACTTTAGGTCTGAAGTCTAATATAGTTTTATGTTGTTTCACGTAGTCTAGCGTAGTTTCGTGTCGTTTCAGGTAGTCTAGTGTAGTTTTGTGTTGTTTCATGTAGCACCATGTTCCTGGAGGAACACTGTTTCATTTTTATTGTGTACTGTAACAGTAGCTATGGTTGAAATGACAATGAAAGCGACTTGACTTGATTAATCTGAAAAGCAATCCTGAATCAACACCTTCTGACTCTTTCCACCTAACCAACTTTGTACAGAATTGACTAACTCACCCTGGATTACCACATGGGATCCTGTGAAATGTTTTTCAGGACCATGATGACAATATCTACTGCTCTGATCTCATCGATTCTCTTGGTCTCCTCTTCAAAAAACTTGAATTTATAAAGCGACAATTTGTCATGCACAAAGCCATGTTGACTAACCCTCATCAATCCTTGCTTTTCTTGTGTTCGGCATGATGTGATACCTAGAGCATAAAGTTCTTGTTAGAGACTATATACAATACAGTTATACATAGAAATGGTTCTTTAAAGTTATTATAGCCAAGGAGTGGTAATGGGGACAAGCCCCGCACTACCTATTAAATGCTCCTAATAGCATGCTCCTCAAATAGCCTCTGACAATCAGGTCCAGCTCCTGGCCTTCATGTGTGGCTTAGCTACTAAGCCCAGCAGAACTGTTTGTACTGACAGGAGAATGGGCAAAGGCAGGTTACTGGCGCCTTAAAACCAGTTGCTGCGGGGAGATGGGGCTCATCAGCCATGGTTGGTAACTCAGCTAGAAGAAGGAAAACTCTGATCTCAAACCTCCGCTGCCTTGTGGCTATACCCACTCATGGGGAAGACTTAGAGAGTAAACCCTGAGGGAAAAATCCAGAGATAGAGATCCTAAGGCTGTCCTACATTGAGTTCAATGCTGAATGGCAGCTCCTGCGATGCAAGAGGCGACAAGCTGTATTGGTCACTGCTATTCCTTTGGATTCATCAGTTGCATGCAGAGGGGGAGCCTGCTACATGAGCGACGGCTTGCTCTCCATATCATACTGCCCAGGCTTGCGTATCACATAGACAGCTAGGATGCAATATCCATGGTCAGTCAGACGGAGGCCTTGCTTACACTTACTCAATTCATAGAAATGTAAATGGTCTTTGTGTACATCTGTGGTTGTTCCACTAATACATTAGCCATCAAACAATAAAAAAAAGCTCTTAATGCTCTATAATTCAATATAAAATGGAACTGAACTAACATGATGGGATATAAAATTACTTCTGCAGTTCATATTGGAACATAGGCCATGTAACAAGCTTTGTGATCAAAATTGTCCTACAATTGCAAGCATTCACCAGATATGTCCCAAAAAAAATTGTCCTTACTTAACCCCAGCTGAAAAAGAGGAACTCTAGAAATGAAATTATATGAATTTTGCAGGTCTTACCGGAATAAAGTGAACTAGACTAAATGTTTAAACTTTAAAATGCCAGGGAGATAAGTGGAGGGTTAGAGAAATAGCTTAATTAGAACTTAAAAACCGACTTCCTTGGTGTTTCAATTGATATTTGGTTACAATATGCAAGCCCTTACACCACACTATTTCCTGGCAGCTGTGAGACATGGTGTTTGGAAGTGAACAGCGACTGAGTCTAGACTAAGCATTACTTGTCGCATTGGTATTGTCTGGCTGTTCATATTAAATTTGGTTTAACTTACAGAACCAGTTTCAATAAAAATAATAGAAAATAAAAATGCTACATTTTAAAATAGTTACGTGGTTCTAATTACTTTAGTTTATGCTGTTTTTGAGATTACAAATAGTATAGATGCTGTATATATAGTAAGTGATTTAGATGATGGAATGGGTGGCTTTGTTGCCAAGTTTGCAAATGATATGAAGATTGGTGGAAGAGCAGGTGGTGCTGAGGAAACAGGTAGGATGCAGAAGGACTTAGACAGATTAGGAGAATGAGCAAGAAAGTGGCAAATGAAATACAATGTTGGAAAAGGCATGGTCATGCACTTTGGTAGTAGAAATAAATATGTATACTATTTTCTTAATGGAGAGAAAATCCAGGAATTTGAGATGCAGAGGAACCTGGGGTCCTTGTGCAGAACACCCTGAAGGTCAACTTGTAGGTTGAGTCGGTCGTGAGGAAGGCAAATGCCATGTTCGCATCCATTTCAAGAGGTCTAGAATCCAAGAGCAAGGATGTGATGCTGAGGATTTATCAGGCACTGGTACTGGACTCACCCTGAGTATTGTGAACAGTATTGGGCCTCTTATCTTAGAAAAGATGTGCTGGCATTGGAGAGGGTCCAGAGGATGTTCACAAGGATGATTCCAGGAATGAAGGGGTTATTATACGAGGAATGTTTGATGGCTCTTGGTCTGTACTCACTGGAATTCAGAAAGATGAGGGGGATCTCATTGAAACCTTTCGAATGTTGAAAGGCTTAGACAGAGTAGATGTGGAAAGGACATTTCCCATAGTAGGATAGTCTAGGACAAGAGGCACAGCCTCAGGTTAGTGAGGCGCCATTTCAAAACAGAGATGCAGAGAAATTTCTTTAGCCAAAGGGTGGTGAATTTGTGGAATTTGTTGCCACATGCAGCTATGGAGGCCAGGGCGTTGGGTGTATTTAAGGCAGAGCTTGGACATGGTATCAAAGATTCCTGGGAGAAGGCTGGGACCTGGGATTGAGGAGGGCAAAAAAGGATCAGAAATGATTGAATGGTGAAGCAGACTCGATGGGCCAGATGGCCTAATTCTGCTACAATACCTTATGTCCATTGGATGGTGAAATGTAAAATTCTCGAGATAGAAGTGTAGATATTGTATCTTTCCAAAATAAACACAAAAGAGAACTGAACTTTATCCAGTTTCTGGACCTCACAAACAAAAGTAAATCATTTTTGTTCTTCATTATCCTGGCCCCTTTAGGGTCTATGTTTTGTACATCTGTACTATATTTTGTTCAAGATGGCTTTGCGGGCAGTGCAATTGGTTATCTAAGACATTCATGCCACATCAAGGAGATGCCCTATGCCTATTAGAGTCTTAAAGAGACAAAATACTACAGCACAGAAACAGACCTTTCAACCCATCTAGACTATGCCAATCTATTAATCTGCCCAGTCCCATCGACCTGTACCTGGTCCATAGTCCTCCCATCCAAATTTGTCTTAAATTTTGAAATTGAACCCACAACCACCGCTGCTGATGCCCGACCTGCTAAGCTCCAGCAGCATTTTGTGTGGGTTGCCCTGGATTTCCAGCATCTGCAAGATTTTCTCATGTTTGTGTCCACCACTTCTGCTTGCAGCTCATACGACATCCTCACTACCCTCTGAGTGAAGAAGTCCCCCGATGTTCCCTCTTAAACATTTCACCTTTCATCCTTAACTCATGACCTTTAATTCTAGTCTCACCCCAATCTCAGTGGTCCAGATCCCGCTGCAAGCATTGATGGTCTTCCTTGTTGTCCTCTATCCCTGCAATCTTGGTGTCATCCGCAAATACACTGATGCGATTTACCACATTATCATCCAGATTATTGATCCAGGTGATAAACAACAATGGGCCCAGCGCTATTTCCTGCAGTACAGCACTATTCACAGGCCTCCAGTAAGAGAGGCAGCCATCTATTAGTACACTCTGGTCTCTCTCATAAAGTCAATGTCTAATCCAATTTACTACTTCATCTTGAATGCCAAGCAACTGAACCTTCTTGACCAACCTCCCATGTGAGACTTTGTCAAAGGCCATGCTAAAGTCCATGTGGACAATATCCACTGCAATTGCCTTCATCAACTTCCCCTGATAACTTGTGCGAAAAACTCTAAAAATATGGTTAGACACTATCTACATTGAACAAAACCATGTTGAATATCCTTAATCATTCCCGGTTTATCCAAGTACTTATATATCTGGTTCCTTAAAATACCTTCCAATAACTTACCCAATACTGATGACAGGCTCACCGGGATATAAGTTCCTGGCTAATTCTTAAAGCTTTTCTTAAACAGTGGAGCAACATTAGCTACCCTCGAAATCTTCCAGTACCTCACTGGTGGTTAAGGATGTTAGAAATCCCTCTGTTAAGGCTCCTGCAATTTCTGCATGACGGAACACCTTGTCAGACTTTGGGGATTTATCTACCCTAATTTGTCTCCTCCTCTGTAATCTGTATGGGGACAATGACCTCATTGTTGCTTTGCGTCACTTCTGCAGGCTCTGTGTCCATTTCCTAAGTAAATACACATGCAAAAAATCTATTTAAGATCTTCCCCCCACCATCTCTTTCAATTCCATGTATAGATGACCATTTTGATCTTCCAGAAAACCTGCTTTGTCCCTTGCTATCCTTTTGCTTTTAGCTTATCTGCAGAAGCCCTTGGGATTTTCCTTCACCTTGTCTCCTAGAGCAATCTTATGTCTTCTTTTAGCCTACTTGATTTTGTTAAGTGTTCTTTTGCATTTCTTATACTCCTCAAGAACCTAATTTGCTCCTTCTTGTCTATACATACTATACACCTCCTTCTTTTCCTTAATCGGGGCCTCAATATCTCTCAAAAATCAAGGTTCCCTAAACAGGTTATCCTTGCCTTTTATTCTGACAGGAACGTACAAACTCTGTACTCTCAAAATTTCACTTTTTAAAGCCTCCCAGTTACCAAATACACTTTCACTAGCCAACAGCCTGTCCCAATCACACTTGCTAGATCCTTTCCGATATCATCAAAATTGGCCTTTCTCCAATTTAGAATCTCAACAGAAGGACCAGACCTATCCTTCTCCATAATCAACTTAAAATTATCAAAGTGTAGCTCTACACCAGGGGTTCTGAACTACCATTAACCGAGGGAAGTGGACCCCAGGCTGGGAACTCTGCCCTACACAGAGATTTGTCATCTGCCCTGTCTCATTCACTAATATGATCACACATTCTCTCTTTGGGTCTTCTATTTCCAGATTAAAGAAACTTTCCTGAACACATTTGCCAAACCCTATCCCATCCAGCCCTGTAAGTATGGGAGTCCCAGTCATTACGTGGGAATTTGTAAGCTCAGCTGGAAAAATTGGTTTGAAGTGAGTGCCTCAAAGATTATTCATTAATTTTATCGGTCAGAGACATTTGGAAAAAGTACATGGAGAGGAAACACTTAGAGAGATAAGGACCAAACATGGCCACAAAGGACAAGGTATGGATGAGTCAGGCTGAACAGCCTGTTCTGAGCTGTATTATTCTGTGGCTCTAAAGGAAAAAAGTCTATTTCTTTTGAAAAGAAAAGCTGTTGTGAAGTGAGGAAGAGCAGCATCCTCTTTTGTACCTGCAGCCCTGTACATAACTGTTTGGGGCCCTATTTACTGTTCAAAATCCCTTCTGGGAATTAACTTCAGATCTCTGCTGATTGGCTGCTTGCCAAAATGTTTATAAGGCCAAAGGAAAATTTTCGGTCAATCTCAGACTTCCATGTTGAGACACCCATTGTGAGCTCACAATTGTAAATGAACCGTGACCGAGTCCAGACTAAACATAATTAAAATGTTAGATTTGCCCAGCTGCTCATATTAAATGCAATTTAACTTACAGAGCAGTTCAATTTTTATGCCCAAGGTATAAATTCAACTTTACTCACAAGTGATAATTGCATGATTTCAGCATTATCTTTTATCCAGCATCTGCTGTTTTCTAAATTTTTAATTATCAGTAACATAATACTCAAAACAATTGCAGAAGTTACTAGGTATACTTCTGTCCATACCTATCTGGAGAGTGGGTTGGGCGAGGGTAATTGCGGTAACTTAGAAGGATGCTATAAAACAACCCCAGCTATACGAGGGGTGATTTATAAGTTCATGGCCTAAGGTAGGAGTCCATTTTAGAAAACCTAGCCCATTTATTTTTCAATGTAGTCCCCTCCTACATTTACACACTTAGTCCAGCGGTCGTGGAGCATATGGACCCCTTCTTTGTAGGAGTGATCCACAGTAGGGGTGATTGATAAGTTTGTGGCCTAAGGTAGAAGGAGATGAGCTATCCAGCCCTCGTTACATGCGCGTGCAGTTCAACTCTTTGAGTGAAAATGCAAAACATTTGAAGTTAATAACTCATCTCCTTCTACCTTAGGCCACGAACTTATCAGTCACCCAAGCTGTGGACCAATTCTGGAGTTCCAAGACACCGATTTCTACAAAGAAGGAATTCGTATGCTCCACAACCACTGGATTAAGTGTATAAATATAGGAAAATAAATGTGGTAGATTTTCTAGACTTCTACCTTAGGCCATGAACCTATCAATCACCCCTCGTATTTAAAAGAGGGAAAATGGGGCAGCCTATGCCAAACATCACATTGCGGCTTTGGATAGTTCTACAATTGTCTACAATCAAATGGTTCAGATTGTGCATCCTGGATCAGCATTCAGTTTTGAATAATCCAGACAACCAGACAAGTAAAAAAAAAGAAAATAGATTAGTTTTATTTGTCACACGTACCTCTAAAAGTACAATAAGAAGTATTGATTGCATCGTGTGAAATCAGTGAGGGTTGTGCTGGGCACTTGCAAGTGTCTTCATGCTCCTGGCACCAATGAAGCAAGCCGACAACTCACTACCCCTAACCTGTGCGCCTTTGGAATGCGGGAGGAAACTGGAGCATCCAGAAACCGATGAGGTCACAGAAAGAACACACAAAATCCTTACACACAGTGGCGGAATTGAACCCAGGTTGCTGGTGGTGTAATAGTGTTATGCCAAGCCACCCCATATATAAGGAGCACGACCAAGGAGGAGACACACATTTACCTCCAGAATCCCTATTCTTTGCCAGTGCAAAACTCAGTACTTCAATGATGACTGAACAGTTTGCCATGTGGAAAACCCTACTTGTCTTCCATCAAAACTTGCAGAAATCATAATATCAGGATCCAGCCAATTAATTTCATTAAGAAGTAACTGAATATAAGGGATCCTATGTACTAAATCCAGCTGGCCTTCAGTCAAACGATTGTAATGCAGCTATAGTAAATGATAAAGGCCACAAGTAATGGAGACCCAGAGAAATAAGAGAATCTGTGTATAAACACCATTAAAATGACATGGACAGAGCAAAGGAATTCAAGAAGGTTAATGAAATACTAGGCTTTATTTGTACTAGGAAATAAAACATATTTTGGAGTTACATCAAACTGCTTAGAATTGTGAACATTTTAGAAAAAGTGTTTTTTTAAATTAAAAAAGCAGTTTATAGAACAGGAACCACACCTTAAGAAAGGTATGTTGGTTATGCCAGTTTACTTAAATGACTAGACACTAACTGTGACAGAATTTATATTGAAAAGAAGCACAGCTGTTACTTCTTTTATTAGGATCAGAATTAAAAAGACAATAGTTTAAAATATAGATAAGAGAAGATCTGCAGATGCTGGAAATCCATGCAACACACACAAAATGTTGTATGTACACAAAATGTAAATGTTTAAAATATAGTATGTACTTGGGAGAAATAATATAAAGATAACTGAAATATACAGGAATTTGTAGTTTAACATATAATCACAATAATGAGCATAAGTTCTTCCATTATTCCTTTTTAATTCAATCTATTGCATAGAAAACTATGACAAAGTACTTCTCAAATGTCAGTCTAAGTTCAATGTCTCTCCCCATTGCACGATACCTTATCAGGAGTGATTAATGAAACATTCAAGTTAAAGTATTTCTTCACGATGGATGTGTCAACGCCTTGATAATTTGAAAACTGTCTCAATTTGCTCTGCAACATTAACCATTTCCATTTGTGTTGTTTTCAATAAACTGTGCTGTGTCTGAAGGCTATTCTTCATTGCAAACCCATAACTAATTCTACTTGCACACACACAAATCTCTGTAGCAAGCCACACATGTAACCTGGCGTGATGAATCATTCATTTCCTGGGCATTCTTATCAAAAAAAACCAGAGTAACTCTGGAGATTTTACTTATCATGCCTTATTTGTTGTAATGTGTCAACCACAGATTATCAAATGAGCTTCTCTTTAAACATAAAGTCCATTGGCAAGCACATAACACTTTCAAGTGAAAATGATCAGTTAGTGATTCGCAGTTACACTTTCCAAACAATTTTTAGAATGCTTTCTGAGCACACAACCATCTTCCACTCAGCCAATTAGATCCATACCTACTTAACAGTGTGATTTTCAAATTGCTATTTCAAAATGTTCCCAGCCATATTATGTATACTTTATTGGGAGCCATGGAAGAACTTTATCATCCAATATCCCGTGTATTATATAGTGAACAATAAGATACTTATAGCTGAGAAATAAAATTAAAAATGCTGTAAACACTCATTGGGAAAGGCAGAATCCATGGAAAGAAAAACATAGTTAATATTTCCACAGCTACTGCTTGACCTGGTGAGTGCTTCTGCCATTTTCTATTTTTACCTCAGATTTCCAGTGTCCACAGATGTTTTTTCATCTCTGCGAGTATCAGAGGAATTGGCAATGTTGAAATATTTCCATTGATCCATTGGATTTCATTCATTCAGGGAATGTGGGTTTTCTTAGTGTTGCTTCATTTCTTGTCCATTCCTTTTGGCTCTGAGAAAGCAAATCTGTGGTCTTCTCTTTCATTATTTGGAAGCAGTTTGGTGATAGTGAGTTGGTGTAGATCAGGGATTTTATTTAGATAAAATGAAGTATAGACAGTGGTGAAGCAAGTAAACATTGAGCCCAATATCATTGGGCTGTTTATATTTTTGTGTTCTAACATAGCATTCAGACTAAGCATTACATTACTTTGGTGACTGAACACGGTTGATGTGCAGTGATACTGAAGTTTCAGAGAGTGAGTTACTAGACACAAAGCCCACAATCTCTGAACTGTTCTGGTGCCTTTAGTCTTAATATAGTTGCTTCAGTCAAGCTTCAAGAACAGGGTAATGCTCAGGATGTTGAAAATGGCTACTCACTTGTCTTTTACTTGAGGAAAGAATAACTTCACAAATGAAGTTAAGAAAATGTTAAGTAAATTAAACCATATTTCACCTGTTTTATATGAAAACACAATTCAAAGAGTGAAAGTTCTGCGAAGTATCAATATCATATTGTGCATAATTTCAACACTTTCTAACATGTAAACAATGATAATACTGGCACATGCAGTACCATACAACAGGGGTATTATATTTATTCTTTTGACGCAGAATAAGGCCATTCAGTCCATTGGGTAAATACCATTGCCAATGGGAGCAATTATTCACATTTCCTCTCTTTATTTTCCGCACTTCTTTTATTTATTCTATCTCAGTTGTCCATCAAATTCTCTTTTATAAAAACAAAAAAATTCTGCAGATGTAGTAAATCCAGTTGTGTGTTCCTCCACACAAAATGCCGGAGGAACTCAGCAGGTCAGGCAGCATCTATGGAGAGGAATAAAGAGTTGGCGTTTCGGGCCAACTCTTTATGAAAGGTCTCAGCCGAAAGGTCGATTCACTATTCCTTTCCATAGGTGTTGGCAGACCTGCTAACGTCCCTTTCATTTTTTTTAGCCATTAACTTACCAGCACATGATTGAAATGTGGGAGGAAACAGGAATACTCAGAAGAGGTGCATACTGTTATTGGAGAGAACAAGCAGACTCTGAATGAACTGCACCTTAAATTAGGATCTAACCTGGCTCGTTGGAGCTGTGAATCAGCAACACTAATTGCTGTACCAGCATGTCATCCCAGAACCATAGAACATGCTGTTTTTTTTTATCCAAGTGATGAGAAATTAATACTCTGTAATTTAGAATAACGTTTCCTCTTTTCCCTTTCCTTATTTGAGTGTGGAATGGAGGCATAGCACTTGTCACAGCAGTAAATCTAACACATTGATGCTCAGAAATAACAGCAAATAAAACCTAAAAATTAGAAACAGAACCTTTCACCCTCAACTGACTAGACAGGCTGCAGGCTGAGAAGTTCCAGTGAGGCAAAACCAGTCTGCAATTATTCTCTTCAGATGGTTGGACTAACCTCTGTTACAAAAAATATTAAACTGGAAGCAGGTAAGTGACTTGCACAATTTATAGGCTGAAGCATGACTTTTGATTTTTTTCTTGTATTTTCTTAAAGCTGTGTAAAATCTATGTATAATTGTTTCTTTTTCTTAATGCAGCTTATAAGACACTATGGGCCTGTGGTGCTGCCACAAATAAGTTTTTCATCGCTCTTTTGAATATATGTGCTTAACTATCTGACAATGAATCTCAGTTTTGTTCACCTCTGTTCTTTGAAACAAACATTTTTGCCGTTATCAAAATTTGATTATATCAGGGATAATCAGAAAATATAATGGCCTTCAGATGTCAATTACATTAACTTATCCAGTCATGTATTAAACATCAGCAACGCAGGCAATCCTTCACCTTTGTCTTTGCGGGAAGTGAGGCGTAAGAAGTTCTTACTGAACAGTCAGGATGCAAGGAAACAAGATGTAGCTCACAGATTCAATATATAAAACTTGTGATGCGTTAAGTTTGCCTATGTTTCCTGCAGACATCTTGAAATAAAACTGAGTTACGAAAGAACTTTAAGTTATCATGGGATCCAATAGATATGATGTAGAAATTGGTAATAAGGACTTGCTGTGCTATTTCAGAGGACAGTTACGAGTCAGCCACACTAGTGTTTTAGAGACACATATAGTGTAGATTAGGTAAGGATGGCAGAATTGCTTCTTAAGTTCCATGAAGGACATGAATAAACCACATGAGCTTCTATTTCCTGCAAGTCAGAATCAGAATCAGGTTTAATTTCATGGGCATACATCATGAAATTAGCTGCTATGTGGCAGCAGTACATTGAAATAAATAATGATAAAAAGTGTAACTTACAGGATGAAGTACAAAAAGAGAAAAGCAATAATGTGACAGGATATGGCTTTATTCCATAAGATATTTTATCACCCTCTCACATTTCTCATTGAACCTATTAACACTAACTCACTACTTTTCATTGTTATTTTTGCACTACTTATTTAATTTGACTATTTTTGATATATACTTACTGTAATTCACAGTTTTTTCTCTATTATTATGTACTACACTGTACTGTTGCTAAGACAACAAATTTCCTGACATATGCCGATGATATTAAACCTGATTCTGATTGTGGAGGATGAAGCAGATAAAACAATCTTACCAGCTCTTATCCAAATTCAAGATGACATCCCAACTCCAGTACTCAATAATTTGCTCTATGAAGGCCAATGTGTCAAAAGCTCTCATTACCGTCCTAGCATCATACCATGTGACACCACTTTCAAGGAATTAGACCTGTATTCCTCGATCCCTTTACTCTACTCCATTCTGCAGTGCTCTACCAATCACTGTGTAAGTTCGACCCAGGTTTGTCCTCCCAAAGTGCAATACCTCTGACTTGTCTGCATTAAATTCCACCTTCAGTTTTACAGGGGCAAATCCCACTCTGAGCTTTGATAACCTTCCTTACTGTCTACCACGCCCCAGATCTCGATGCCATCCAAGTCCTCAGGCCTACTCCAGCATTCAATAAATTAATGGCCGATCTTTTATATCAACAGCACTTTTCTATATTAAAATCCAGATCCTTTAGTTTGCTTAATTTCCAAACACTATCTAAAATATCTTCATTTAATAAACTGCCCATTCACCTCAGTTCAGGGCCCTAAATAGTCCTTTCAAGTGAGGCAACACTTCACCTGCGAATCGACTGTTGAGTCTGATGCTCCCAATGCAGTCTCCTCTTCATTGGTGAGATCCATTGTAAGCTGGGAGACTGCTTTGTCGAGCACCTTCACTTCATCTACCAAAAGCGAAACTTTTAATTCCAATTCCTATTTCCATTCCAACATGCCACTCCAAGACCTCCTCTTATACCACAATAAGACCACCCTCAGGGTGGAGGAGCAACATCTTATATTCTGTCTGGGTAGCCTCCAACAGGATGGGCATGTATATCAATATCTCCTTCCGGTAAAAAATAATACTTTCCCTCCACATGCCCTCTTCTTCTATTCTCACTCTGGCCTCTTACCTCTTCTCACCTGCCTATCATCTCCCCCTGGGTCCCTTCCTCCTTCCTTTTCTCCTATGATTTACTCTTCTCTCCTAACAGATTCCTTCCTTTCCAGCCCTTTACCTTTCCTACCATCTGGTTTCACCTATCACCTTCCAGCTGTCCTCCTCACACCTTTTTAATCTGGCATCTTCCCCCTTCCTTTCCAGTCCTGAAGAAGGGCCTCAGCCTGAAACGTCGTCTGTTTATTCACTTCCATAGATGCTGCCTAACCTTCTGAGTTCCTCCAGCATTTTGTACGTGTCGCTTTAGATTTCCAGCATCTGCAGAATTCCTCATGTTTATAAAATGCCATAATCTTGTTTTGGGTATAGCATCAAAGATTCACTTCTTGCTTGATGAACGAGCTTCCCATCTCTATTCCGAATGTCCTTCATTGTTCTTTGCAGCCCTCCTCCTCACTGGGCCCACAAGGCCTCTTAGCAGCATTGTTAAAAATGTGTATGTTTTGCAACATGGTTAGTTTCTCGTGTTCTCAGACCTGAAACGATAACTCTGTTTCTCTTCCCACAGTTGCTGCTTGACTTGCTGAGCATTTCTGGCATTTTGTTTCAGATCTCCAGAAATTGCAATTGTTTTTGTGTACAGCTTATTCATCAACATTATTCTCCATTGGTGATGAGGAAGATAATGTTACAACTAAAGGCATGTCACTGAACACAGACTGAGACCAAGCCCTATCAGTGAACAAAGTAGATAAGGCCAAATAGCCAGCACACATAAGACCATAAGAACATAAGATATAGGAGCAGAAGTAGGCCATTCAGCCCATCAAGTCTGCTTTGCCATTCAGTCATGAGCTGATCCAATTCTTCCAGTCATACACACTCCCGTGCCTTCACCTCATACCCTTTGTTGCCCTGGCTAATCAAGAACCTGTCTATCTCTGCCTTAAATACACCCAATGACTTGGCCTCCACAGCCGCTCATGGCAAAAAATTCCACAGATTTACCACCCTTTGACTAAAGATACTTTTCCGCAACTCAGTTCTAAATGGATGTTCTTCAATCCTGAAGTTGTACCCTCTTGTCCTAGAATCCCCTACCAATGGAAATAACTTTACCATATCTAATGTCTTCAGGCCTTTTAACATCTAGAATGTTTCTATGACATCCCCCTTCATTCCCCTGAACTCCAGGGAATACAGCCTAAGAGCTGCCAGATATTCTTCAAACAGTAACCCTTTCATTCTTGCAATTACTCTTGTGAATCTTCTCTGAACCCTCTCCAATGTCAGTATATCCTTTCTAAAATAAGGAGCCCAAAACTGCACACGATACTCTGTGTGGTTTCACAAGTGCCTTATAGAGCCTCAACATCACATCCCTGCTCTTATATTCTATATCTCTAGAAATGAATGCCAACATTGCATTCACCTTATTCACAACCGACTCAACCTGGAGGTTAACCTTTAGTGTATCTTGCACAAGGACTCCTAAGTCCTTTGCATCTCAATATTTTGAATTCTCTCCCCATCTAAATAATAGTCTGCCCATTAATTTCTTCCACCAAAGTGTATGGCCATACACTTTCCAACATTGTATTTTATTTGCCACTTCTTTTCCCATTCCCCTAAACTATCTAAGTCACTCTGCAGGCTCTCTGTTCCCTCAACACTACCCATTTCTCCACCTATCTTTGTATCATTGGCAAATAAGCCACAAATCCATTAATCCCATAGTCCAAATCATTGACATACATCATAAAAAGCAGTGGTCCCAACACCAACCCCTGTGGAACTCCACTAGTAACCAGCAGCCAGCCAGAATAGAATCCCTTTATTCCCACTCTGTTTTCTTCCGACCAGCCAATGCTCCACCCATGCTAGTAACTTCCCTGTAATTCCATGTCTTTTATCTTGCTAAGCAGCCTCATGTGTGGCACCTTGTCAAAGGCCTTCTGAAAATCCAAGTACACCACATCTACTGCATCGCCTTTGTCTACCCTGCTTGTAATTTCCTCAAAGAATTGCAGTAGGGTTGTCAGGCGGGATTTTCTTTTCAGGAAACCATGCTGGCTTTGGCCTATCTTGTCATGAGCCTCCAGGTACTCCATAATCTCATCCCTAACAATCGATTCCAACAACTTCCCAACCACTGATGTCAGGCTAACAGGTCTATAGTTTCCTTTCTGCTGCCTCCCATCCTTCTTAAGTGGCAGAGTAACATTTGCAATTTTCCAGTCATCCGGTACAATGCCAGAATCTATCGTTTCTTGAAACATCATCGTTAATGCCTCTGCAATCTCTCCAGTTATTTCCCTCAGAAGCGAGGGTGCATTCCATCAGGTCCAGGAGATTTATCCAACCTCAGACCATTAAGCTTCCAGAGCACCTTCTCAGCTGTAATTTTCACTGCACAAGCTTCACTTCCCTGACACTCTTGAATGTCTGCTATACTGCAGATGTCTTCCACTGTGAAGACTGGTGCAAAATACTCATTCAGTTCCTCTGCCATCTCTGCATCTCTCATTACAATATCTCCAGCATCATTTTGTATTGGTCCTATATCTACCCTTGACTCTCTTTTACCCTTTGTATACTAAAAAACTTTTAGTATCTTCTTTGATATTAGTCACCAGCTTCCTTTCATAATTCATCGTTTCCTTCCTAATGACCTTCTTAGTTTCCTTCTGCAAGTTTTTAAAATCTTCCCAATCCTCTATCTTCCCACCAGCTCTGGCTTCCTTGTATGCCCTCTCCTTTGCTTTTACTTTGGCTCAGATTTCACTTGTCAGCCATGGTAGTGTCCTTCCCTTTGAAATTTTCTTCTTATTTGGAATATATCTGCCTTGCACTTCCCTCATTTTTCACAGAAACTCCAGCCATTGCTGTTCTGCTGTCCTTCCTGCAAAAGTCCCTTTCCAGTCAACATTTTTGTTCCTCTTGTAGAAGAAAGTGAACCATGTCTCTAGGAAGACTGTAGTGAAGCATGTAATATTATCTATAAGAAGATGAATTTGAAAAGATAAAAGTCCCTGACAATATACTGCCATAAGCTTGACTGTAAAACAATTGGACTAAGGTAAGGAATGGAAAAATACAAATTAGAATTTTTCTGACTTCAACGGATTGCATGCCAGTCTTCATCAACCTTGGAGCCAGGCAAATAAAATTGATAATAGTGTTAACAGAAAACCTGATGACACACCGGGCAACTGCAGAAGTAAGCCTTATTTTTGATGTTACTTATCCATCATATCCAATGATGACAATAAACCTGTGCGGGAGGGTTTTGAAAGTGCAAAGGCCATTGTATTGAGGCAGTTCCACTCTATTGACTGTGGAAGTCCAATGGTACAAGTGGTCATCACAACTGTGGCCTTCCTTGGATGCAGTGGATGATCATGACTTCTCCTGTGCTTTGCCATGCCCTTCGCCCTCCACAAAGCATTGCAGAAACACCTTTGATCTCACTGTCAATCTTATCTGTCCAGTTTGCCAGAGCTGACTTCACATGCAGTGAAGTCAGTTTGTGTTGAGTTGTCTTTATTGCAACACAAAATAGTTGCTAGATGAATTCATAGAGGTCTTTAATGGAACTAGATAGATGGAAGAGAAGTAATGTCCAGGGATATAAGAATAAGCAGCTGGTAGTACATTGCTTGAGACTCATTTACACAGCACAACTGCCAAAGAGAAATTGTTAACTACATTTGAAAGACTGACAGAGGCAGAGATCACTACAATGGTAGAGATATTGGGTATCATGCTTGGTATGAATAAGCTAAATAAACTGGGGATTTGCTTTGTTGAGGCTTGAAAGAGGAACCACGGTTGAAGATGTCCTGTCAGCACTGATTAAAGTAACAAGAGCCAATATGCTGGATGCAAGGTCTTGCATGCAGAGCTCAACAGTGGAAGTTTGTCTCCCTTGACCTTTCACACGTCTTTCAGGAAATAATGGCAACTGAGAATATCTTCTGGGATTAGTACCATCCTTCAAAATGGATAGATTGGATGACTGTAGGACCTCCTAGCATAAAAAGACATAGCAAATTATAATCTTGACTTTGGAGAACAGGCTGTTGCAGAGGAAGGGATATAATGTGACAAAAAAGTCAAAAGGGATTGCTAATGAGAGGAAGAAACTCCACTAAGTCTCAAAGATGCTAGTGACTGATGTGTATCTGTTGATATTCAGTGGACTGAATTTCTCCATGTCCATGGCAGATACCAAGTCACATATGCCAGCTTGTTAGACAGACTACAAGCACAATTACACTTCCTGAAGGATTTACTTAGAGCAAGCCTTTGAAAAAGTTACAAAAGGGCACCCGATTTGATACAATGCTGCACAATTTATCATGAATGAATCATTAGAAGATTCAATGAAGTGACGACTGAAATATATAGCAGAAAAGGTCTGCTGAGGAACTCAGCAGGTCAGGCGGTATCTCTGGAAGCAGAGAGATGGTGGACATTTAGGACCAAGATCCTGCACGGGGACAGAGATGTAGCAGGAAACCCCACACAATTCTACCTTCTACTCCCATGGTTGCTCTGAGCTCAATGGTTCATCAGAACAAAAGCCCATGAGGGAAAAAGTCCCAGAGTGCAAATACTAATTCTGTTTGAGCAGTTTGTGAATATTAAAATTACCCAGGAGTTAATACAATTTTGAAAGGCTTCACATGGACCTGTGACACATTCAGATCTATAGCGGTACGGCAGCAGAGGAAGCGTATATTTGAACTTAAAGCACCTGAGAAAGTCTGGGTGAAGGTAATAGGTCAAGACAATAAAATAGCACCTGGTAAGAGCAGTTATTTTTCTCCAACGTCTGAAAAATTGTCTCACTGAATTCAACTGCATTTTCAGGTACCGTTCACAAGCTGAAGACCAAGTTTGTGAAATGTGATATCCTCAGAAGGAAGTGACAGATAACTTACTTCCATTTACTGCATTTAGGTTTGCAAAGTCTGTGTCTACATAGGAATTCATAAATACAGAAACACCAATCCATCCAATGGAAAGAACAGAATGCTGCAAAAGCAGCCATCACTTCTGAGAAAGGTGCAAATCTCAACCCCGTGTCTCTTGGGAAATGAAAGTATATCAATGTTAAAGTGTACTTCCATCCCAGTACTGAGACTGAAGGTGAATTGACAAGCCTAAAATAACAACTGGAATAAGCTGCAGTTTCAATAGATTCAATGAGATGACAACAGAAAAATATAGTAAAAAAAGGATTGTGGAGGAACTCAGCAGGTCAAGCAGCATCCGTGGAGGCAAAGAGATAGCTGATGCTTAGGGTTAAGTTCCTGCATGTGGGACAGCGACTATTGAGAGGAGATGGACAGTATAAAAAGGTGAGAGAGAGGGGCAAGGAAGAGACTGACAGGTGATGTGGAACAAGGTGAGAAGTCTAATGATGGGCAGACGGATCATCCCAGTCCTCAGGAGAAAGAGACTGATAGGTTTGGAAAACAGTAATAATTGGTGGGGGGTAGGTAGAGCTTCTTTTGTCTCCATGTATGAACTTCCAGCTCTGCATTTGGAGTTTAATTATTATCATTTAGTTTAGACTCCATCTGTTCAATTTCCTTTCAGAAATGGAATAGTTTGCTCTTTGCATTTAAACTGCGATAGCCTACCAACACCCTCCTAAAGAGTCTAACTATCCTCCTTGTTGTATAGTACATCTGCAAACTTCGAATTATTTTCAGACTTCATAATTATGCTCACTGTGCCAACGTATATCACAAATGGAAGCCGTCGTATTACCAAGACTTGGGGGCTGCACTGCATATTTCCCTTTGGTTTGAAAAATGCCATTTATACTCTGTCTTCTGGTCAAACAGTGCATTACTTATTTTCACTTGGCATGTTATTGGCAGATATATTTCTTTTTTTTTCAGGACATACAGTAATAGATTGGGTTTTTAATCCATTGCTGATTTTTACATTGAATTCTTTTGGACCAGTCGCAATTAATTTTCAGAAGGTGAACTGCACTTGAAGAATGTATAGCCTAAAGCAAGTGCTATAATATTCTCCAGAGAGTGTGCCTGTGTGCCTTCTAGCTGACACTACACACTAGTCAATAAAAAATATCTTCTGATTTTACTTGTATTTCTTATAGAAAAATTGAAAAACAGACATGGTGAGGAATTGAAATAACTCGAGGTACAATGCGACCTTAAGTGACTCATGGTGTGATATGAATGCAACCAAATCCTTCAAACATTTAGGTAGATTAAATTAGCTTCACTAATGGTAATTTTTCCACTTATAAATAAAATGTGCCTGATAAAGCTAATGAAAATTATATTTGCTTTGTGCTTGTATCAACGTTTTCTAGACATAAAAGTATAGTTTTAAAAATTAGCCACTGTAACTCAATATGATCTATTATTGTTCATAAAATTTGATATTAAATTAGGGGATTTGTTGATAGTGAAGCAGATTATAATGAATAGCAAAGAGATCTTTATCAGTTAGGGAGCTGAGCTGAGAAATAGATTTGAACTTAGGTGAATGTGAGTTTATGCATTTTGGGCATTCCAAACAGGGTTGGTCTTAGGCAGTGAATGGCAGAGCACTGGATAGTGTTGAGAAACAGAGGCACTTGTGAGTTCAAGTGTACAATTCATTGAACGCGGCCACACAAGTAGACAGAGCATTGAAGAAGGCACTCAGCATGCTGGCCTTCATCAGTCAAGGCACTGAGTAAGGTCATTATGTTGCAGTCATTGGTGAGGCCATACTTGGTGTATGGTGCATGGTTTTTTTGGTTACTCTGTTATAGCAGACATTGTCAAACCGGATAGGTGCAGGATTTACAAGAATGCCACCTGGATTAGCGGGTCTGAAATGTAGGGAGAGGTTGGCCACACTAGATTTTCATTCCATGGAGCAATAGAGGTGACCTCATAGAAGTTCATAAAATTATGAGAGGTATGGATAAGGTGGACAGTCACAGTCTTTTCCCCAAAGTTGGGGAATCCAAAATTAGAGGATACAGACACAAGAAGGGAGAGATTTAAAAGAGACCTGAGAGGTAACTTCTTTAGACAGAAGGTAGTGAACTGCCAGGGGGAAATGGTTGATGCAGGCACAACTGCAACAGTTAAGATGCATTTGGATATCAAAGGGAGGGGCTTGGATGGATATGGCCTGAACATGGGCAGTGGGTGGATGCTCAGACTGCAGGGACCAGTTGGTCTGAGGAGAATATTTCTATGCTGTATTGCTCTAGAACAGACTTAAGGATCATTGGAAAGAGTTTTTGTGTCAATACATTCATTTCTATGAAGACAAGAACATAATAAAATTTGATCAAAAGCAACACCCAAGTTACTGAAGTACACCCGAACATTCAATAAGATTATGACTGATTTTCCACAGGTGCTCATTGTGCTCCTTCCCATGCTATTAATTCCCCAATCTTTCAAAAACTTATCCAGCTCTGCTTTAACTACCCACAGAGATCAAACCTCCATAAGGTTCCGGGTCAGAGGATTTCAGAGATTCATCAGCACCTCAGTTGTAAATGACTGTCTCCTTATTTAATAATTATGTTCCCTCATTCAATACTCTCTCACAGATGAAAACATCCAAGCATCTAACCTGTAAATTCTTCCCAGGATCTTAAATGCTTAAAAAGTATTCTTCTCCATCTCTTCAGCAAGTACGGCAGTAACACAAGCAAGAAACATATGTAAGTATCAGTCCGATTCTACTGAAAGTGCCTGGGGTAGGTGAGACTAGTATAAGATTTTCTTGGCTCACCTAAATTATAATCATAGAAAACCACAGCATAGAAACAGGACCTTCAGCGAATCTAGTCCGTGCCGAACCACTTAAACTGCCTAGTCCCATTGATCTGCAGCCAGACCAAGCCCTCCATAACTAACCCATCCACATACCTATCCACATTTCTCTTAAATGCTGAAGTTGAAGCAGAGTCAACACAGAGTCACAGTGTCCCCAAGAGTGAGCTAAGTCCTGATGTCCAATCGATTTAGGTTCAGGAGTGAACTGGAAAGGTCAGGTACGGGCTGAATCATGGTGGCAGGGTCCAGGCCCCGGAGCAGTCTGAGAGTCAGGAATGACATGATGTTTGGACCATTTAAGCGCTGGGCCAGATTTAAAAGAACAGGGTGTCAGGACTGGAGGAGAGACAAGAGCCAGTTTTGCTTGCTGATCTGCGATGTTTACTCAGCTCTACACTGAGCTGCAACACCAGCTACAGTAGCGCCTGGCTTCATGTCTGTAACCTCACAATGTTTACTCAGCTTTGTGATAAACTATGGCTGTTGCCTGCTCCATCTGCAGTGATGCCTGGCTTTGTGTTTTTCGTAAAACTCCAGCTCTGAAGCTATTTGCTTACCTTTATTGTTTGCACGATTTGTTTTTTTCTATCTCTTTGCATATCAGGCGTTTGATGGTCTTTTTTTTAATGGGTTCTTTTGGGGTTTCTTTGTTTTGGAGAAGACGAATCTCAAGTTGGTATAATAACCATATAACCATATAACAATCACAGCATGGAAACAGGCCATCTTGGCCCTCCTAGTCCGTGCTGAACCCTTAATCTCACCTAGTCCCACCTACCCGCACTCAGCCCATAACCCTCCACTCCTTTCCTGTCCATATACCTATCCAATTTTACCTTAAATGACACAACTGAACTGGCCTCTACTACTTCTACAGGAAGCTCATTCCACACAGCTATCACTCTCTGAGTAAAGAAATACCTCCTCGTGTTTCCCTTAAACTTCTGCCCCCTAACTCTCAAATCATGTCCTCTAGTTTGAATCTCCCCTACTCTCAATGGAAACAGCCTGTTCACGTCAACTCTATCTATCCCTCTCAAAATTTTAAATACCTCGATCAAATCCCCCCTCAACCTTCTACGCTCCAATGAATAGAGACCTAACTTGTTCAACCTTTCTCTGTAACGTAATTGCTGAAACCCAGGTAACATCCTAGTAAATCGTCTCTGCACTCTCTCTAATTTATTGATATCTTTCCTATAATTCGGTGACCAGAACTGCACACAATATTCCAAATTTGGCCTTACCAATGCCTTGTACAACTTTAGCATTACATCCCAACTTCTGTACTCAATGCTTTGATTTATAAAGGCCAGCGTTCCAAAAGCCCTCTTCACCACCCTATCTACATGAGACTCCACTTTCAGGGAACTATGCACAGTTATTCCTAGATCTCTCTGTTCCTCTGCATTCCTCAATGCCCTACCATTTACTCTGTATGTTCTATTTGGATTATTCCTGCCAAAATGTAGAACCTCACACTTCTCAGCATTAAACTCCATCTGCCAATGTTCAGCCCATTCTTCTAACCGGCATAAATCTCCCTGCAAGCTTTGAAAATCCACCTCATTATCCACAACACCTCCTACCTTAGTATCATCGGCATACTTACTAATCCAATTTACCACCCCATCATCCAGATCATTTAGGTATATTACAAACAACATTGGGCCCAAAACAGATCCCCGAGGCACCCCGCTAGTCACCGGCCTCCATCCCGATAAACAATTATCCACCACTACTCTCTGGCATCTCCCATCTAGCCACTGTTGAATCCATTTTATTACTCCAGCATTAATACCTAACGACTGAACCTTCTTAACTAACCTTCCATGTGGAACTTTGTCAAAGGCTTTGCTGAAGTCCATATAGACTACATCCACTGCCTTACCCTCGTCAACATTCCTCGTAACTTCTTCAAAAAATTCAATAAGGTTTGTCAAACATGACCTTCCACGCACAAATCCATGCTGGCTACTTCTAATCAGATCCCGTCTATCCAGATAATTATAAATACTATCTCTAAGAATACTTTCCATTAATTTACCCACCACTGATGTCAAACTGACAGGTCTATAATTGCTAGGCTTCCTTCTAGAACCCTTTTTAAACAATGGAACCATGTTTACGTACTTCGATAATAAATGATAGTAACTATATTAACAACGTTGTGCAATCAAGCCCACATCCACCACTTCTGCTGGTAGCTGATTCTACACTCTCACTACATACACTCTGAATGAAGATGATCACCAGCATGATCCCCTTAAACATTTCATCCTTCGCCTTTAACCCATGACCTCTAGTTGTAGTCTCACCTAACCTGCTTGCACTTACCCTATCTATAACCCCATAATCTTATATATCTCTATCAAATATCCCCTCAATCTTCTACATTCTAGGAAATAAAGTCCTAATCTATTCAACCTTTTCCTATAACTCAGTTACTCAAATCCCAACAACATTCCTTGTAAATTTTTTCTGTACTCTTTCAATCTGATTTACCTCTTTTTCATGTAGGAAGGTGACCAAATCTGCACACAATACTCCATATTAGGCTTCAACAATGTTTTGTACAACTTCATCATAACATCCCAACTCCTGTACTCAATAATTTGATTGCTGAAGGCCAGTGCGCCATGAGCTCTAATTATATCCCTATCTACTTGTGACACCATTTTCAATGAAGTAATCCCAGATCCCTTTATTCTACCACACTCCTCAGTGCCCAGCTGCTCCTATGTAAGAGCTACCCTGGTTGGTCCTCCTGAGGGGCATCATCTCACACTTGTCTGCATTCAATTCTATCTGCCATCTTTTTCAAGCTGGTCCAGATCCCTCTGCAAGCTTTAATGGTCTTCCTTGCCATCCACTACACAGTGTCATTTGCAAATTTGCTGATCCAGTCAACCACATTATCATCAAGGTTGTTGATATAGATGACAAACATTAACAGAGCCAGGACTGATCCTTGTGGCACATCAATAACCACAAGCCTCCAGTCAGAGAGGCAACCATTTATTATCGCTCTCTGACTTCTCTGTCAAAGCCAATGTCTGCTCTGGTTTACTACCTTATCTCAAATGCCAAATTGAACTACCTTGACCAATTTCTCATGCAGGATCTTGACAAATGCCTTACTGAAGTCCATGTAGACAACATTCCACATCGTCAGCTTTCCTGGTAACTTATCGAAAAACTCAGTAAATTTGGTTAGACATGACCTATCATGCTCAAAGCCATGCAGATTATCCCTAATCAGTCCATGACTATCCAAATACTCATATATCCAGTCCTTTAGAATACTATCCAATAACTTTTCCACTACTGATGTCAGACTCAACAGCCTATAATCTCCTGGTTTATTCTTGGAGTTTTTCTTAAACAGCAGAAGAACATTAGCTATCCTCCAATCTTCCAGTACCTTACCTGTCGCTAAGGATGATTTAAGTGTCTCTGCTAGGGCCCCTGCAGTTTCTGCACTTGCCTCCCACAGTGTCCGAGGGAACACATTGTCAGGCCCTGAGGATTTTTCCGTTCTAATTTATCACAAGATAACAAACACCTCCTCCTCTGTAATCTGTATGGGGCCCATGAACTTGTTCCTGCTTTGCCTCACATCTATAGAATCTGTGACCCTCACCCAAGCAAATACAATTGCAAAAAGGTCCCTTGCCGATCTCCCTCATCTCTTTTGGCACCACAGGTGATTACTACTCAGATCTTTCAAAGGGCCAATTTCCTTTCAATCCTTTTGCTCTTAACATATTTGCAGAAGCCCTTAGGGTTGTCCTTTCTCTTGTCTGCTACAGTAACCTCATCCGTTCTTTCAGCACTCCTGATTTCATTGTTAAGAGTTCTCTTGCATTTCTTATATTCCGTAAGTGCCTCATTTGTTCCTACCTATCTATACCTGCAAT